>NC_053427.1:67727311-67748890 GCF_007990345.1 Gossypium hirsutum | reverse complement strand
TTTTTTTTGTTCCATCATATTCCCTTTCATTATTTAATTTCCATGCTCATTATTTTATTTTTTTCCACCCATGATGCACCAACACAACATGTCTATGACATGTCTTGCCCATCACCCTTGGTCTACCATGCTTGTCATGGCGGCCACTACTCATTAGGGGGGATTTGACATGCAAGTTGTAACCCGAAGACGACCGGAGTCGATCACGAGGTGTTAATGATTTACCCTTATAAAATTTATTTTTCCAGACACTACCCAATTGTGTACTAGTCGTTTTAAAAATATATTTTGAGTTTCGTACTCGAAAATCAGTTCCTAATTTTTCCAGAACTAACTCTGTGCCCATCTATTATTTTTTCTAGATTTTTGGTTGGGCCAATTAGTAGTTTATTAGTCAAAGTCTTCAAGTTGCAGGGGTCGACTACATGACCTTTCCCATTACGACTTGGATATCTCCTGCACGGGCTTCAATACTGATGCCATTTTGTTTCTATGAAACTAGACTCAGAGAGGAATCTGTACATATATGGTACGACCCTATTATCTCTGGTTAATTTATAATAAATTTCCAAAGTCGGAGCAGGGAATCCAGAAACCGTTCTGGCCCTGTCCCACAAAAATCTGATTATCTCTTATACACCTACCCATATATGATCTTTTCGTTATTCTCTGAAAACAGACTCATCGAGCTTCGTTACTAATTTATTATCATTATTCTCCTTATTTTTATGATTTTTCAATCTCATGACATGCTGCTGCCGATCTGTTACGAAGTAACTAGGCCTTTCATGCCTACCCTTGATCACTCTTCGAATTCGTGCCATTTTCGCATGGCTTAGTTTACATGCCAAATTAAACAACGTAATAGCTTATACATGAAAATGTCCTTAAGCAACTAAAGGAAGAAAAATGCTATCCGGGTGTTGATGACTCGATACGGCCCGGACCCGCAAAAATAGATGAGTCCAAGCAACCTATAATGGGTGACAAGGAAACATCGAGTGAGTTTATAACTCATAAGTCATAAGCAATGCACTACCATCTATCAATACATTATCACAAGAGGAAACAAATGGATCAAGACAATTTACTCCATCCATACCGAACCATACCATAGTTCTCAACCTATCGTTCTTTCATTCATTCATGCATTCACATTCTATATATCATCATGAATTGAAGTATTTTCATAATCGATTTATTTTGTTACAATCAACGACTATACGCCTTTCCATCTACGATAAATTCTATGTACGTGACTTCAAGTATATTTGTCACATAGGTTCGAACTTACCGAGCTCAACACAAGTATAAGCTAGCACCTATTAGCCACGACTCAACACTTACCGATCGCTGTCCGCGATCGACTAATAGTGTCGCACACATAGTGTCCATAATGATTCACGAATGTATGTTGAGCCGCACACTCAGTGCTATATAATCAACTCACACACTTAGTGCTACGTAATAAAATCGCACACTTAGTGCTACATAGTCAAACTCGCACACTTAGTGCCGCATGGTCAATTCGCACACTTAGTGCATCATATTCATTTCGCACACTTAGTGCAACATAGTCAAATCGCACCTTAGTGCTGTACAATTTAATCCCGCGCACTTAGCGCCAATCTCATGGTCATAAATGGTCATCCGCACGTTTAGTGCGAGATCAACACTCAGTACATTTACCTCTTTTCTTTCATTCAACATTTCATCATCACATACGTACATGCATATATATATATATGTATATTTATTCATTCCATCAGCATCAATACATACACATTATGACCATTTGAAATAATACCAACTACATGCTTAATGACTTACCTCGTGTTGGGTAAGACGGTTCCAACTCGGCTACTCGATAACCTTTTCTTTGCCTTTGCTCGATTCACCTCCTTTAACTCCTTGAGCTAAATCAATAATTTAACTAGTTTAACCACCTTGCTAAAATTTACAATCCAATTTCACATGTATATGTATGTTAGTATATTCGGCTAATAACCTCATGCAACTACCAAAGCCGAATCAACTAAATATACTTATGAATATATATATATCATCATCGAAATCACCTAAGCTTAGACATAAATTTTAATTCCAAGCAAGTTGCCGAATGCAACTTACTAAATTTTCATGGATTCAATATACCATTACCATGGAATCAACAACCAAAAATTCATAGACAATTTAGGAAAATCACATTACAAATCTCAATTCAAGCAGAGACCATGGCCGAAATGCATGTATACATGTACAATGTCAACTATAACATCATTTAAACACCTAATTTCATCTCATGAACACTTAATCGAGTTTTCCTAATCTAGCATATTTTCACATCTATTTGTAACATCATGTAAGTCCACATATAACTATATTTCTTAAGTTCCACATCTTAATGCCCATTATAGCCACTCCCCTAATCTAAATCTAGCAATCGGCAACACCACCTTTCCACTATGTTAGCCGAATACTCATTCTCTTCCTAGTCCTAAGTTCGGCACCTCCAACAAAATAGCTTAACAATTTTCAACTTTCATGCTAACATAACAAGCAACTTAACACATCCATATAACTAGCATGCTAATAGCATCAAGGTATCAACTAGCTTTTATTTTTAAACTCCTTAGCCGAATCCTATCTCTCCAACAACCCAAATCCAACCATGGAATAGATAGAATCTAGACTCATCACCCAAAGGTAGTGTAAGCTTCCAAAAATATCATTGAACATACCTTGGTCTAAAGGACCACCTTGGCCGAATCTTGCTTCCTCTTCTTCCTCTAGTTAGAACAATTGCAAAAGAAAGAAAACATGAACACTCTTCTTTTTCTTGGTTTTTCGGCTAGGAGATGGCAAGTATGACACCCATTTTTTTTTTGTTCCCTTTTCTATTATTATCCCCATCATTTGTTCACCAAAGAAACATATTAAATTAGAATGAGTGGAGCATCATCACTCCTTGGCGGCCACCATGAATTTTATGGGCAATTTGACATGCAAAGCCATGCTTCCTCACCCTATTATTAATTAATCCTTATAATTCATCTATCATCTTTTCTAACTTCGTCAACTAGGTCCTTTTTGAATTAATTCACAATCCTAATGCTAATATTAAGCATTTAATTTCTCATATATTCACTGTCACACAACAATTTATGCAATTAAAACACGAAAATAAATTTTTGGCTCGGTAATGTGGTCTCGAAACCACATTCCGACCAGGGTCTAATTTGGGTTGTCACAACTCTCCCCCACATAAGAAATTTTCGTCCCCGAAAATCTTACCGGTAAATAGGTTTGGGTATCGTTCTTTCATCGAGCTCTCGGGTTCCCAGGTTGCTTCCTCGATCCCGTGTTTAAGCCACAACACCTTAACCAATGGAACCCTTTTATTTCGCAACTGTTTCACTTCACGAGTTAGGATACGAATCGGTTCTTCTTCATAGCTCATATCAGCCTGAATTTCAACCTCCGACGGACTAATTATGTGCGAAGGATCAGATCTATAGCGCCGAAGCATCGAAACATGAAAGACGTCGTGAATCTTTTCAAGTTCAGGAGGCAAAATCAATCTATATGCAACCGGCCCCACTCGTTCGGAAATTTCGTACGGCCCAATGAATCTCGGGCTCAACTTGCCTTTACGGCCAAATCTGAGTACCTTTTTCCAAGGCGAAACTTTGAGGAACACTTTATCTCCCACCTGATATTCAATGTCCTTCCGTTTCAGATCCGCATACGATTTTTGACGATCTGTGGCTACCTTCAGACTTTCACGGATTACCTTTACTTTCTGTTCGGCATCTTTAATCAAATCAACTCCGAAAATTTTACTTTCACCGAGCTCGGTCCAAAACAATGGTGTACGGCATTTATGACCGTACAAAGCCTCATAAGGTGCCATCTTAATACTTGATTGGAAACTATTGTTGTAAGCGAATTCGATCAAAGGTACATACCGTTCCCATGAACCACTAAACTCAAGGATGCAGCATCTCAGCATATCCTCGAGTATCTGAATTATCCGCTCGGATTGACCATCGGTTTGGGGATGAAAAGCGGTGCTAAAATGTAGCTTGGTACCCAAAGCTTCTTGCAATTTCTTCCAAAATCGCGAGGTGAATCTCGGATCTCTATCCGACACGATAGAAATAGGTACTCCATGTAATCTCACAATCTGAGAAACATACAATTCGGCTAGTTTATCCAATGAAAAATCCGTACGCACGGGGATAAAGTGAGCCGACTTAGTCAGCCTATCAACAACAACCCAAATCGCATCCTTCTTACTTGCGGACGATGGCAGTCCGCACACAAAGTCCATTGTGACTCGGTCCCATTTCCACTCGGGTATCATGATCGGCTGAAGTAACCCTGAAGGCACTTGATGTTCCGCTTTCACTTGTTGACATATTAAACATCTCGAAACAGAGTCGGAGATGTCTCGCTTCATACCATGCCACCAAAACCGACGTTTCAAGTCGTTGTACATTTTTGTGCTCCCCGGGTGAATTGACATTCGGCTACAATGGGCTTCGTTCAGGATCATCGGAATGAGTTCCGAATTCCTTGGAACGTACAAACGACTTCTAAACCTCAAACAACCATCATCATCAATCTGAAACTCCGATTCCTTGTTCGGAACACACTCAGCTTGTTTTGCAACCAATTCATCATCGACTTTCTGAGCTTCACGAATTTGATGAGTCAATAATGGTTTGGCTTTTAATTCAGCTACTAACACATTGTCAGGTAGAACAGACAAGTGTACATTCATCGCTCGCAAAGCAAACAGTGATTTCCGGCTTAAGGCGTCCGCAACCACATTAGCCTTTCCCGGGTGGTAATCAATGACAAGCTCGTAATCTTTCAACAACTCAAGCCAACGTCTTTGTCGCAGATTCAAGTCTCGTTGAGTCATCAAATATTTGAGACTTTTGTGATCCGAAAACACATGGCACTTCTCACCAAACAAATAATGTCGCCATATTTTCAATGCAAACACAATGGCGGCTAGTTCGAGATCATGGGTCGGATAATTTCTCTCGTGTGGCTTCAATTGTCTCGACGCATAGGCCACAACTCGACCTTCTTGCATCAATACGCAACCCAACCCAAGTAGGGATGCGTCACTATAAACGACAAACTCTTTACCCGATTCGGGTTGCACCAAAATTGGAGCTTCAGTCAAATGAGTTTTCAGTTGATCAAAGCTTTTCTGACATTTCTCCGTCCATTCGAACTTAACATCCTTTTGAAGCAACTTCGTCATTGGTGTGGCTATCATCGAGAAACCTTTGACAAATCGTCGGTAATAACCGGCGAGCCCTAGAAAGCTCCGGACTTCGGTAACATTTCTCGGAGGCTTCCAGTTAAGTATGGCTGAAATTTTGCTCGGGTCAACTCGAATACCCGATGCAGATACCACATGACCCAAGAAGCTAACCTCTCTTAACCAGAACTCACACTTACTGAACTTAGCATATAACTGCTTATCCCGCAAAATTTGCAACACTTGCCTCAGATGCTCAGCATGTTCGGTCTCATCTCTTGAATAGACCAAGATGTCATCAATAAACACAACTACGAACCTATCCAAATACGGCCTGAAGATCCGATTCATCAAATCCATAAACACCGCAGGGGCATTAGTGAGCCCGAACGGCATCACTAAGAACTCGTAGTGACCGTACCTCGTTCTGAAAGCAGTTTTGGGTACGTCCGAATCTCGAATCCGCAACTGATAATAACCCGATCTCAAATCTATCTTTGAAAACACCCATGCTCCCTTTAATTGATCGAACAGATCATCAATACGCAGTAACGGATACTTATTCTTTATCGTCACTTTATTCAGTTGACGATAGTCAATGCACAACCTCATGGTTCCGTCCTTCTTTTTCACGAACAATACTGGTGCACCCCAAGGTGAGAAACTCGGTCGAGCGAAACCTCTATCCGTCAATTCTTGCAACTGAGCTTTCAACTCTTTTAACTCGGTTAGTGCCATACGATACGGAGCGATCGAAATTGGCGTAGTTCCAGGTACAAGCTCAATTCCAAACTCTACTTCCCGAACAGGTGGCAAACCCGGTAACTCTTCAGGAAAAACATCCGGGTATTCACAAACCACCGGCACCGACTCGGGTTTCTTTTCTAACTCCTTGTCATCAAGTACATACGCGAGGTATGCTTCGCACCCTTTCCTTACATATTTCTGGGCCAACATTGCTGATATTACAGCTGGCAACCCCCTTAAGTCTGCAGACTCAACTCGGATTATTTCGTTATTCGCGCACCTCAAATCGATAGTCTTGCTTTTGCAATTCACAACCGCATCATGCGCGGTTAACCAATCCAAACCAAGAATAACATCAAACTCGTCGAACGGCAAAAGCATCAAATCGGCCGGAAAACAGGATTCTCGGATTATTAGAGGGCATCTCTTACACACTTTATCAACAAGTACGCATTGACCCAAAGGGTTTGACACTCGAATTACTAGCTCAGTAGACTCAATAGGTAGAGTCTTACTGGATGCTAAGGTTTCGCATACATATGAATGAGTAGAGCCAGGGTCAATCAATGCAATCACATTAGTATCAAAGAGAGTGAAGGTACCAGTGATGACGTCGGGGGAGGATGCCTCCTCTCGTGCGCGAATGGCATATGCTCTAGCAGGAGTACGGTTCTCGGCGCGATCGGCCGTATCAGAGGCCCCCCTCTGACTACCACCCCTGCCTCCTGAAATTCTCGGTGGTCTACCTCTAGATGTCACTCCACTAGGTCTTGCACCTTGAATCTTATTCTTCTCATCCAGCTCCGTGCAATCTCTAATGAAGTGGTCCTTCGAACCGCATCCGAAACAGGCCCTGTTAGTAGACTTGCCCCAACATTCACCTAGGTGTCGTCTTCCACATTGGGGACATTCAGGTTTCTCGTGACGATTATTGCCCACACTAGCTACCGAAGTAGCTCGGGAGCCCATCGATGGTCTTGCCCTGATGGAAATTCCCGCAGTCGCCCTCGACTTATTAATGTCCTCCCTGAACTTCTTTACAGCTGAGAACGGAGCTTTACCCGTCGATCTTTTACGATAATCTCTAGCTTCAATTTCAGCCTTCCTCTTCTCCTTTCCAAGTTCTTCCGCCTTGCAGGCTCGTTCGACTAGTGTTACGAATTCTTTTATTTCCAAAATACCCATTAGTAGCTTTAAATCTTCATTCAATCCTTCCTTGAATCTTTTGCACATAGCAACCTCATCAGCTACACACTCTCGGGCATACCTACTGAGTCTTACGAATTCATGTTCGTATTCGGATACAGTCATACGGCCTTGCTTGAGTTCCAAGAACTCCTTACGCTTCTGATCAATGAACCGTTGGCTAATAAATTTCTTCCGGAATTCCGTTTGAAAGAAGTCCCAAGTTACTCGCTCGTTCGGGACTATGGAAATCAAGGTCCTCCACCAATAGTAGGCTGAGTCTCGCAACAAAGATACAGCACATTTTAAACATTCGTCGGGTGTGCATGACAATTCATCGAACACCCGAATGGTGTTATCAAGCCAGAACTCGACCCTTTCGGCATCATCAGTTACTATGGCCTTGAACTCCTCGGCCCCACGCTTCCTAATCAAGTCTACAGGTGGCTTACTCAGCCTCACAGGATCAGCGACTGATGGCATTACAGGCTCTTGGGGTGGATTATTCAAATTTGGGAATTGTTGGACAGCCGGGTTGGTTCGGGCATATTGCGCGACCCACTCATTCATCATGGTAAAGAAGGCTTGTTTAGCCCCCTCACCTTGATTATTCGCAGACGACTGAGGTTCAACAGGCGGCGTCCCTTGTGCAGGAGCAGCCGCCACGCTCTCAACGTCATCCGCTAGGGTTCTTTCTTCACCGGGATCCATTTACTAATCAAAACAAAAACATTTCAACCGTCAGAAGTCATCACCCTTTTAAACATTAACATTATGGCATGTATAGCTAGACTCATACATGCTATGGTAGTCCTAGAACCGACTAAACCATAGCTCTGATACCAATCAAATGTAACACCCCGAACTCGAAACCGACACCGGAGTCGATCACGAGGTGTTAACTGACTTTAACCCCTTATAAAATTTATTTTCCAGACACTACCCAATCTGTGTACTAGTCGTTTTAAAAATCATATCTTGAGTTTCGTAACTCGAAAATCAGTTCCGTAATTTTTCCCAGAAACTAGACTCATGTGCCCATCTATGTATTTTTTTCTAGAATTTTGGTCAGGCCAATTAGTGCAGTTTATTAGTCAAAGTCTCCCAAGTTGCAGGGGTCGACTAAACTGACCTTTGCCCATTACGACTTGGATATCTCCCTGCACGGGGCTTCAATACTGATGCCGTTTGTTTCTATGAAAACTAGACTCAGAGAGGAATCTGTACATATATGGTACGACTCCTAATTATCTCTGGTTAATTTATAATAAATTTCCAAAGTCGGAGCAGGGAATCCAGAAACCGTTCTGGCCCTGTCCCACAAAAATCTGATTATCTCTTAATACACTGCCCATATGATCTGTTCGTTACTTCCTCATGAAAACAGACTCATCGAGCTTCGATTACATAATTTATTCATGAATTAATTCCACTCCTACTATTTTTAGTGATTTTTCAATTTCATGACACTGCTGCTGCCAGCATCTGTTACGAAAGTAACTAGGCCCATTTCATGCCTACCCTTGATCCAACTCATTCGAACATTCGTGCCATTTTCGCATGGCTTAAAGTTTACATGCCAAAGTTCAAACACAACGTAATAGCTTATACATGCCAAAATGTTCCTCTAAGCCAACTAAGAAGAAAGTACCAAAACTTGCTATCCGGTGTGATGACTTCGATGACGGCCCGACCCCGCAAAAATAGATGAGTCCAAGCAACCTATAATGGGTGACAAGGAAACATCGAGTGAGTTTATAACTCAGTAAGTCATAAGCAATACACTACCATCTATCAATAACATTATCACAAGAGGAAACAAAATGGATCAAGACAATTTACTCCATCCATACCGAACCATACCATAGTTCCTCCAACCTATCGATTCAATTTCATATCAATTCATGCATTCACATTCTATATACTCATCAATAGGACATTGAAGTATTTTCATAAATCGATTTATTTTCGTTACAATCAAACGACTATACGGCCTTTCACCCATCCTACGATAAATTCTATGTACGTGACTTCAAGTATATTTGTCACATAGGTTCGAACTTACCGAGCTCAACACCAAGTATAAGCATAGCACCTATTAGCCACGTACTCAAGACACTTACCCGATCCGCTGTCCGCGATCGACTCAATAGTGTCGCACACATAGTGTCCATAATGATTCACGAATGTATGTTGAGCCCGCACACTCAGTGCTATATAATCAACTCACACACTTAGTGCTACGTAATAAAATCGCACACTTAGTGCTACATAGTCAAACTCGCACACTTAGTGCCGCATGGTCAATTCGCACACTTAGTGCATCATATTCATTTCGCACACTTAGTGCAACATAGTCAAATCGCACCCTTAGTGCTGTACAATTTAATCCCGCGCACTTAGCGCCAATCTCATGGTCATAAATGGTCATCCCGCACGTTTAGTGCCGAGATCAACAACTCAGTACATCTTACCTCTTTTCTTTCATTCAACAATTTCATCATCACATACGTACATGCATATATATATGTATATTTATTCATTCCAATCAGCATCAATACATACACATTATGACCATTTGAAATAATACCAACTACATGCTTAATGACTTACCTCGTGTTGGGTAAGACGGTTCCAACTCGGCTACTCGATAACCTTTTCTTTGCCTTTGCTCGATTCACCTCCTTTAACTCCTTGAGCTAAATCAATAATTTAACTAGTTTAACCACCTTGCTAAAAATTTACAATCCAATTTCACATGTATATGTATGTTAGTATATTCGGCTAATAACCTCATGCAACTACCAAAGCCGAATCAACTAAATATACTTATGAATATATATATATCATCATCGAAATCACCTAAGCTTAGACATAAATTTTTAATTCTAAGCAAGTTGCCGAATGCAACCTTACTAAATTTTCATGGATTCAATATACCATTACCATGGAATCAACAACCAAAAATTCATAGACAATTTAGGAAAATCACATTACAAATCTCAAATTCAAGCAAAGACCATGGCCGAAATGCATGTATACATGTACAATGTCAACTATAACATCATTTAAACACCTAATTTCATCTCATGAACACTTAATCGAGTTTTCCTAATCTAGCATATTTTCACATCTATTTGTAACATCATGTAAGTCCACATATAACTATATTTCTTAAGTTCCACATCTTAATGCCCATTATAGCCACTCCCCTAATCTAAATCTAGCAATCGGCAACACCACCTTTCCACTATGTTAGCCGAATACTCATTCTCTTCCTAGTCCTAAGTTCGGCACCTCCAACAAAATAGCTTAACAATTTTCAACTTTCATGCTAACATAACAAGCAACTTAACACATCCATATAACTAGCATGCTAATAGCATCAAGGTATCAACTAGCTTTTATTTTTAAACTCCTTAGCCGAATCCTATCTCTCCAACAACCCCAAATCCAACCATGGAATAGATAGAATCTAGACTCATCACCCCAAAGGTAGTGTAAGCTTCCAAAAATATCATTGAACATACCTTGGTCTAAAGGACCACCTTGGCCGAATCTTGCTTCCTCTTCTTCCTCTAGTTAGAATAATTGCAAAAGAAAGAAAACATGAACACTCTTCTTTTTCTTGGTTTTTCGGCTAGGAGATGGCAAGTATGACACCCATTTTTTTTTTGTTCCCTTTTCTATTATTATCCCCATCATTTGTTCACCAAAGAAACATATTAAATTAGAATGAGTGGAGCATCATCACTCCTTGGCCGGCCACCATGAATTTTATGGGCAATTTGACATGCAAAGCCATGCTTCCTCACCCTATTATTAATTAATCCTTATAATTCATCTATCATCTTTTCTAACTTCGTCAACTAGGTCCTTTTTGAATTAATTCACAATCCTAATGCTAATATTAAGCATTTAATTTCTCATATATTCACTGTCACACAACAATTTATGCAATTAAAACACGAAAATAAATTTTTGGCTCGGTAATGTGGTCTCGAAACCACATTCCGACCAGGGTCTAATTTGGGTTGTCACACAAGTCCCCCCTTTTTTCCACATACACTAATAGGTCCTTACGCATTGACCTATCACATTTTAAAATTTTCTCACATAAGTCCTATTGACTAAATTCACATGCAATCGACTAAATCGAAGCTTGAAATTTTCACACATTCATAATTACATATTCTAGACAATAAATATCACATTCAAACATTTCGGTGACTCGGTTTAGCGGTCCCGAAACCACTTCCCGACTAGAGTCAATTTTGGGCTGTCACAATTGATTAAATCCCTAATTATCAACTAAGTCATTAATTATCCTTACTTTAGTTATTTACCACTATTAGTTAAGAATACCTTTTCGGTTTCATCTTCACTAAGGATTACCACCTAAGTTACCTTTCCAGTTTGAAACGCCCCTAACCCATCATCGTCGTTGGATTGGGGTCACAGAGTATTACAATAACATTTTAAAAATTTAACATTACCTACAAATAAATATTCAACCACATTTATAATTTGTCAATCACATACCATTCATGAATATACATACATTTATGAGCCTTAAAACGAGTTTATAGGACCCTAAAAATAGATAGAAAATAATCTGGGGTAAATTTGAAACAAAATGACAAAGTTAGAAAAAAGTTGAAAAAAATTTAAAAAATAGGGGACACACGACTGTGTGGCAAGGCCTTGTGTCACAACCCAAATCGTGTGGACATTCAAAGTCTAGACACATGATCGTGTCTAGCCCGTGTGTTTGCCCGTATGTATATTCGAATTAAGGTCACACGTCTATATTGCTGGCTGTGTTCCTGCCTGTGTGTGCATTTGTTGTTAGGTCATAAGGCTGTGTACCAAATCGTATTCAAAACTTTTTTAGAACACACAGTTGTGTTGTAGGTCGTATGCCAGACCATGTGAACCCTGCAACTAAAAACATTAAGACATACAGCCATGTGGATAGGCTGTATGTGTCACACAGCCATGTGACACCCCTCGCCCGAATCCCTCGCTGGAACAGGGTTCGAGGTGTTACCCGACTTAAACTCAGTCAATCACACAAAAGCCGTGCTGAAAAATTTCAATCAATTTAAAACTTTTCTTTTCACATGCAATCTGTCCCATATATGGGCTTACGAGGCCCAAAACATCACTAACCAACATAGGCCAATTCACATGGCCAAAACACTTTATCAATACAAGCCAACACCTTTGGCTAAATTATAATATCACATACTCAACATTAAAACCCTATACATACCATGGACTCGAAATACTAGGATTTACTTACACCAATAGCGTGAGCTCGACAGTGTGATAATATCTCCGGCGAACTCCAACCCGAGCAGGTAACTGGAGTTAACAATCTATAAAACAGAGGAATGTAACAACGGAGTAAGCTTTCATAAGCTTAGTAAGTTTTAAGCAATGCAAACAAATAAACGCAATTATACTTCGATTATTAAATTTCTCAAGCGACCATATTCTAGGTATGTTGCCATCTGGCCGAATATACACATACACATAATGCACATTCAGCATTCTTATAACACTTAATCTAAATTCATATAACATAAATAAATCAAATACCTTCACATACTTTCACACCTTGACCAAATGTATCATGATCATAGTTGTAGTTATAACATTTGTTCACATATGTATCACATTACACACTTATGATTCACTTCAAATCAAACTCACATATGAGTACATAATGTGTACCTAGCCCACTTAACGTATTGAATATATTCATTTGTCAATCTAACATGAGGTACCTTAGTCTTAGACTTTTCTCAAATCACCGGCATTTCGCCTGCTAGGCTCGAGGCCCGATATCATTTCACCGACATTATAGCCTATTAGGCTCGAAAGCCCGAATAGTATCTCACCGGCATTATATCCTGCTAGGCTTAAAGGCCCTAATAATATCTCACCGGCATTATAGCCTGCTAGGCTCAAAGGCCCGAATAATATCTCACCTGCATTATAGCCTGCTAGGCTCAAAGGCCCAAATAACATTTCACCGGCATTATAGCCTGCTAGGCTCAAAGGCCCGAATAACATTTCACCAGTTCTTTCCCACTTTCATAACTTATACATCAATCATGTATAACTGAAACACATATCTATGAACAAAGATTTTCATCCTTTCAACCATATAGGGTTTAATTTCCACATTGGAACACACATCTTAGTACATCAGTTAATAGTATCAAATTCGACTAGATATGCTAGTCATATACGGCTCATAACTTTAATTTAATATTCATTCAACACAAAGAACATATGTATATTTTCACTGAAGCATCATCTCAATACAATACATCTTGCTCACTGATTCGTACACAACCTTTCAAATTAGCAATTATAAGATGGTTCCGCACATAGCCCATCCTTATCGATAATTTACGATGGTTTTACCCTTACTCACATATATGACATAGGCATTTTTACCTATGCTTCTCAATTCACATTCATGATTCAATTCTAATCGATTTAACATGCATAAGTACATATCGCATACCTGACCAACTTAATGTATTGAACGAAATCGATTGTCGATTTAACACAAGGTCTCATAGTTGAACATAAACATGAAACCATTTCTTAGATGTTTGATTCACATCAATCATCAAATTCATTTAATTCACATGTACTTAATTAGGTTGTTCGTACCTGAATAATTTACTTTACGGAACGAATCCACATATCGTATTAGCCCATAGTCTTATAGCACCACACTTTTAATAGTTTACCTCATCGAAGTTCACATTTAATCACTTTAGTACCAAGCCACATTCGGCTACCACAAAAGGACTAATAATAATAATTTTATACAAATCATGGTTTCCTTTAGATATTTAATAATTAGAAATCGTGATATCTCTACCAGCACATATACGGCATAGTTTATTCATTATAACACTCATTTAGTATATCAAATTTCCAAATCCAATTCAGCTGAAGCATAATAGCCATAATCGGCTTATAGCCTTAAATCATTACATATTCGGCACATTAACTAAATAAAATTTACATTCTCTTTGCCATATTAATTTAACTCTTAGGCATATAAAAAGGAATCAAGCTTAAACACTTAAGAACTTACCTCGAATGTTGCCGAATGATTACAACAGCTATTCGATTATTTTCTCTTTTCCCTTATCCGAATTTGCCCCTCTATGCTCTTGAGCTTAAATTCAAAGATTTTAAACTAGTCATTATTCGACTATTCAAGCATCACTTTCAAAAATATAATATATATTCGACTTTCACACTTACTGGTCATAATAAACTTATAAGAAATCAATAAGCAACTCATTAACAAATTTTTGTCAATGTTTACCACATAATCATAATTTCACTGCAAGCTGTCTTCATGAGCAACAGTCACTAAATCATTTATAACTGGAGCTACGAAACTCCAAATCAAGTGTCATTAATTTTCCTTGAAAATAGACTCATATATATTTTATCCATAAAATTTTTAGAGTTTTTAGTTTGACCAATCAATACCAGATTTTTCTTAAAGTTTCCCTTGTTTCACTGTTTGACTAATCTGACCACTCTTCACTATAAATCAAATTTCTCATGGTAAAGAATTTAAATTATGTTCTTGTTTATTTAATTTGAAACTAGACTCATTATGGAGTCTAAGCATATAAACTTCATCTTATAACCATTTTTTTATAATTTATAATGATTTTATAAATACAGAACAGGGGATTTAGAAGTCATTTTGACCCTGTCCCACATCACTTCAAATATCTCATTATCGGAAATTATTTTGCTTACAAGGTTTCTTTTATAAGAAACTAGACTCATTAAGCTTTAATTACATAATTTATTCAGCTTCTAACTCATCTCCCACAATTTATGGTGATTTTCAAAAATCACATTACTGCTGCTGTTCCAAGCAGATTTATTACCAATTCACTCTTTCACACATAACTTGCATGCATGTTATTTAAACATGCATATCACAAATCAATCATCACATACCTATAACTTCACTTAAGCATAATCTCCATTTCATCATTTTAAAGCACAAAAATTACTCAATATTGTCCAAGTTCACATTCGGCCATAATACACACAACATGTTAGCCGATTTTCCCCCTTAGTATCTAAGGCACATGCATGCTCATTTGCTTGGCTTAAATTCACCTATCTTCCATTTTTATCAAAAGAACATGAAACAACAACCATTTCCCTCATTTCAATTCATGACCGAATGCTCACAACACAACCAAAAATCAAAATATGCTTCATGAGTTAAGGTAGAATCAAGAAGAACTCATGAACATCAAGATAGAAGCAAACTACCATGAACTTACCTTGCATCTTCTTCCCCCAAGTGACTGAATTTTTCAAGAGCTTCCTCCTCTCTTGCTCTCCTATTTTCAGCTATGATGAACAAAGATGGACAAAACTTTTGTCCTTTCCATCCTTTTGTTATTCTTATTATTTAACCTTTTATGACACATATCTGACATATATTAATTGTGCCATACTTATGCCATAACTTCAATAAAAAAATTGCACATGTTGTCTACCATTAACAAGATGGCCGGCCACTATACATAAAATTGGGAGGTTTGACATGCAAATCCTCCTATTTTGCTCTACAAATTATTTGGCCACTACAAATTAGCCTATAGCATTTTCAGAAATTTTCACATAAGTCCTATTTCATAATTTCTTTCACAAATGGCAAAATCAAAGCATGAAATTTTCACACATGCACTTTCACATGAAATAAACACATAATATAACATTTAATTATTTTCGGGTGTAACACCCCGAACCCGAGACCGGCACCGGAGTCGAACACGAGGTGTTCACAGACTTTAAAAAAATAATTTCCCAGACACTGCCAATCTGTGTACTAGTCGCTTTAAAAATCATATCTTGAGTTCAGAAACTCGGAATCCAGTTCCGTAAATTTTCCCTGAAACTAGACTCATATGTCCATCTACATATTTTTTTCTAGAATTTTTGGTTGGGCCAATTAGTACAGTTTATTAGTCAAAGTATCCCATGTTACAGGGATCGACTACACTGACCTTTGCGCATTACGACTTTGATATCTACCTGTACAGGGCTTCAATACTGATGCCATTTATTTCTATAGAAACTAGACTCACAGAGGAATCTATACATATATGGCTTGACTCCTAATTGTCTCTGGTTAATTTGTAATGAATTTCCAAAGTCGGAACAGGAAATCCAGAAACCGTTCTGGCCCTGTCTCACAAGAACCTCAATATCTCTTAACATACTGTCCGTATGATTGTTTCGTTACTTTCCTATGAAAATATATTCAGCAAGGTTCGTTTACATAATTTATTAATTATTTAATTTCATTCCTACTATATTTAGTGATTTTCTGAATCTACATCACTGCTGCTGTCAGCATCTGCCTTTAAGGTAGACTTTACCTATTTCATGGTTTCCATGATTCAACTAGCCCTTTTTGCATAAATAGCACAATTTATGATAGTGATTAACCATTCCCATGGCCAATCCTTGTCGAGCATATCCACACCAAATGATTATAACATTATACTCAAACACATATAAGCCATTTTCGCATGGCTATCCAAAATTATACAAGTTCAAAGGGTCCATGACCCACAACAAACGGGTAGTCCTATACATGCCATTTCGATGTTCAACCAAAATTGTACCAAAAGGGGGGCTTTGATAGTGTGGGCGACTTCGACTTCAAAATCCCGAGTCCGATAGCTGGAGAACCAAAATCTATAAAACAGAGGATCAAAGAAACGGAGTAAGCAATTTATGCTTAGTAAGTTTTGAGCAAGGAATTCCAGCACAACAAAAGTATAGCATTCATGTAGCTAAATGGATAATTTCATATGCACAATTTTTCAATATCATACTTGCTTCACATTACCAACCCTTATGTACATACACAAAAGATCAACTTAGCCAAAGGCCGGTAGCTCGTTTATCAACTGAGCGAATACTTATTTGTAAGGGCTCAACTAAATTCAAGCACACACGAAACATACCTCAATGTTGGGATGTTTCTAGAGTATTTACTGAAATTTTTACAGCAAGATCATTCATTCCCAAATCACGTACCTTCGGAATTTAACCGGATATAGCTACTCGTTCAAATGCCTTCGGGACATAGCCCGGTTATAGTAACTCGCACAATTGCCTTCGGGACTTAACCCGGATTTAGTAACTCGCACAAATGCCTTCGGGCTTAGCCCGGAATTAGTCTCTCGCACAAATGCCTTCGGATCTTAGTCCGGATATGGTCACTTAGCACAAAGCCTTCGGGACTTAGCCCGGACATCATTCAAATAACCATGCACATTTAACAATAAATCATGGCACATTCGTATTTCGTTCTCGTTAGCAAAACTCAAACACAAGACATTTATCATTCTTGCAATTTCGGCTCAATAGCCACACAAAGAGCATGATTTTAATTTGCTTAAAACATGATCTAATCAAATCATAATTTAAGCTCTTTTACTCAAGAACTTACCTCGGATGTTGTCTAATGATTCCGATAGCTATTCGACCACTTTTTCCTTCCCTTTATCGGATTTAGATCCCCTTTGCTCTTGAGCTTAATTAGACAAATAAATTGATTTAATCATTTGAGCATCGAAAAGAGGAACACAACGCACTTAGCCCATATTTATACACTGGACATTAAAGTCACATACATGTGAAATCATGCATCAACTCAACATATTATCCCACACTCCTTTTAGCCGATTGTCTAAGCCAAGATATAAGCATTAATATGCTTGCCTCTAACCGAATACATGCAACGCCAATCCATCTCATGTGGCCGAATATGCATGTCTATGTTGGGGCCGATTTCAACACTTAATACATTCTACAAGTATGGTCACTTGTATTGACTAAACACCCTTTTGTTTCAAGTTCAAAACTTGGCTAATACACATATATATACACTAGTAAAGCATCCTCTCCCTTTCCATCAATTTAACACATGCATTACTCATTAATATACAAAAGTTATATTCGGCCTTAGCACACAACTTGCTAGCCGATTCTTCTCCATCTAGCAACCAATGCACATATGTGCTCACTCAAAAATGCTAAAAAGAAGATTCAAGAATCATCAATCCACCATCACATGCATCATTAACAAGCTTCATATTTAGCATGCAATGGCATTAACACAAAACCTACCTAGGCCGAATATCATCCCCATGACATAGCAAAGATTTGAACCATGGGCTAATTAGAACTCAAGCTAGCAACTAAAAACATGCATGAATCTCAAGGCACAACCTCAAACATACCTTGATCTAGATACAAGTATGGCCAAACCTCCTCCTAATCCTCTTCCAAACCAAACATGAAGCAAGAACTCCTTCCTCCTTCCTTTGAATTTTCGGCCAAATGAAGATGAAAAAGGATGAACAAAATTTTCTCTTTTCTTTTCTTTAACTCACGGCAATGGGGGGGAAACAACTACACACTTTTTTTTTGTTTTCATCATATTCCCTTTCATTATTTTATGCCCATACTCCTTATTTTATTTTTTTCCACCCATGATGCACCAACACAACATGTCTATGACATGTCTTGCCCATCACACTTGGTCTACCATGCTTGTCATGACCGACCACTACTAGTTAGGGGGGAATTTGACATGCACGTCCCCCCTTTTTATTTCCTGCTCTAATAGGTCCTTATGCTTCGACCTATCACATTTCAAAAATGTCGCACATAAGTCCTATTGACTAAATTCACATGCAATCGACTAAATCGAAGCTTGAAATTTTCGCACATTCATAATTACATATTCTAGACAATAAATATCACATTCAAACATTTCGGTGACTCGGTTTAGCGGTCCCGAAACCACTTCCCGACTAGGGTCAATTTTGGGCTGTCACAACTCTCCCCCACTTAAGAAATTTTCGTCCCCGAAAATCTTAGCGGTAAATAGGTTTGGGTATCGTTCTTTCATCGAGCTCTCGGTTTCCCAAGTAGCTTCCTCGATCCGTGTTTGAGCCATAACACCTTAACTAACGGAACCCTTTTGTTTCGCAACTCTTTCACTTCACGAGCTAGGATACGAATCGGTTCTTCTTCATAACTCAAGTCAGATTGAATTTCAACTTCTGAGGGATTAATCACATGTGACGGATCGGATCTATAACGTCGAAGCATTGAAACATGAAACACATCGTGAATCTTTTCAAGTTCAGGGGGCAAAATCAATCTATACGCAACCGGACCAACTCGTTCGGAGATTTCGTACGGCCCAATGAATCTCGGGCTCAACTTGCCCTTACGGCCAAATCTGAGTACCCTTTTCCAAGGCGAAACTTTAAGAAACATTTTATCTCCCACCTGATATTCAATGTCTTTTCGTTTCAAATCCGCATACGATTTTTGACGATCTGTGGCTGCTTTCAGACTTTCACGGATTACCTTTACTTTCTTTTCGGCATCCTTAATCAAATCAACTCCGAAAATTTTACTTTCACCGAGCTCGGTCCAAAACAATGGTGTGACAGCCCAAAATTGACCCTAGCCGGGAAGTGGTTTCGGGACCGCTAAACCGAGTCACCGAAAGGTTTGAATGTGATGTTTATTGTCTAGAATATGTAATCATGAATGTGTAAAAATTTCAAGCTTCGATTTAGTCGATTGCATGTGAATTTAGTCAATAGGACTTATATGAGAAAATTTTAAAATGTGATAGGTCAATGCATGAGGACCTATTAGTGCATGTGGAAGAAAAAGGGGACTTGCATGTCAAATTCCCCCTCCCTAATATGTAGTGGCCGGCCATGCTATAGGTGGAAACATGTCTCCAACATGTTATGCTAGTGATGCATGTTAAGAATAATAAAATAATAAGCATGGTGATTAAATAATGAAAGAAGGGTGATGGAGAAAAAAAAAAAAAGTACATGGTCTCACCCCCCCCTTGTTGCCGTGAATTGAAGAAAGAAAACAAAAAAAAAAAAAGAGTTCATTCTTGAACATCCTTGGCCGAATAGAGGAAAGAAAGGAAGGGGAAAAAGGCTTGAGAAAAATCGGCTATGGTGGTGGTTAGACTAAGGTATGTTTGATGTTGTCTTTGAGATGCATGCATGTTTTAAATAGCCCATGTTTAAACTTTGAATCTTGTTGATAACATGAGCAATCGGTCCTGAGAAAGTGTTCAAGGAAAAGGTTGTTGATGAAAGAAATTAATGTGTTAAGGGATTATATGAAACTTATTCATGTTTATATATGTTATATGCAACGAAAATGGTTGATGATTTTGGAGGTGATTAGCTTGAATCGGCCACGGTATATCCATAAACACGATCTATGCTTGTTATGTTACTCATGGTTAAAACAATTCGGCTAGGACATTCGGCCATGGATGGTTGTATTTCTTTGATGTTGTTTTTGATGCCTTAGGGCATTGAGAGTTGATTATAGATGAGGTGAGCTTCTTGATTTAAAAATTTGATGGATGTTAAGCTAATTGGGCAACCAAAGGTTCAATATTTTTGTTATGAGGTCATATGTGCATTCGGCCATGGTCTTTGCTTGAATATGAGAATTGTAATGTGATTTTCCTAAATTGTCTATGAATTTGGTTGTTGATTTCATGGTAATGGTATATTGAATCCATGAGAATTTAGTAAGGTTGCATTCGGCAACTTACTTGAAATTAAAAATCGATGTCTAAGCTTAGGTGATTTCGATGATGATATATGTGTGTATACATAAGTATATTTAGTTGATTCGGCTTTGGTAGTTGCATGAGATTATTAGCCGAATATACTAACATACATATACATGTGAGATTGGATTGTAAATATTTAGCAAGGTGGTTAAACTAGTTAAATTATTGATATAGCTCAAGGAGCTAAAGGAGGTGAATCGAGCAAAGGCAAAGAAAAGGTTATCGAGTAGCCGAGTTGGAACCGTCTTACCCAACACGAGGTAAGTCATTAAGCATGTAGTTGGTATTATTTCAATGGTCATAATGTTGTGTATTGATGCTGAATGGAATGAATAAATGTACATATATATATATGCATGTACGTATGTGATGATGAAATTGTTGAATGAAATAAATGAGGTGAGATGTAATGAGTTGTTGATCTCGGCACTAAATGTGCGGGATAACCATTTATGACCATGAGATTGGTGCTAAGTGCACGGGATTAATTGTACAGCACTAAGTGTGCGATTCTACTTTGTTGCACTAAGTGTGCGAAATGAATATGATGCACTAAGTGTGCGAATTGACCATGCGGCACTAAGTGTGCGGGTTTGACTATGTAGCACTAAGTGTGCGATTGATTACGTGGCACTAA
>NC_053427.1:67629431-67726811 GCF_007990345.1 Gossypium hirsutum | reverse complement strand
TGTTCATGTTTATATTTATAGCAACGAAAATGGTTGATGATTTGGAGGTGATTAGCTTGAATCGGCCACGGTATATCCATAAACACGATCTATGCTTGTTATGTTACTCATGGTTAAACAATTCGGCTAGGACATTCGGCCATGGATGGTTGTATTTCTTTGATGTTGTTTTGATGCCTTAGGCATTGAGAGTTGATTATAGATGAGGTGAGCTCTTGATTTAAAATTTGATGGATGTTAAGCTATTGGGCAACCAAAGGTTCAATATTTTTGTTATGAGGTCATATGTGCATTCGGCCATGGTCTTTGCTTGAATATGAGAATTGTAATGTGATTTTCCTAAATTGTCTATGAATTTGGTTGTTGATTTCATGGTAATGGTATATTGAATCCATGAGAATTTAGTAAGGTTGCATTCGGCAACTTACTTGAAATTAAAAATCGATGTCTAAGCTTAGGTGATTTCGATGATGATATATGTGTGTATACATAAGTATATTTAGTTGATTCGGCTTTGGTAGTTGCATGAGATTATTAGCCGAATATACTAACATACATATACATGTGAGATTGGATTGTAATATTTAGCAAGGTGGTTAAACTAGTTAAATTATTGATATAGCTCAAGGAGCTAAAGGAGGTGAATCGAGCAAAGGCAAAGAAAAGGTTATCGAGTAGCCGAGTTGGAACCGTCTTACCCAACACGAGGTAAGTCATTAAGCATGTAGTTGGTATTATTTCAATGGTCATAATGTTGTGTATTGATGCTGAATGGAATGAATAAATGTACATATATATATATGCATGTACGTATGTGATGATGAAATTGTTGAATGAAATAAATGAGGTGAGATGTAATGAGTTGTTGATCTCGGCACTAAATGTGCGGGATAACCATTTATGACCATGAGATTGGTGCTAAGTGCACGGGATTAAATTGTACAGCACTAAGTGTGCGATTCTACTTTGTTGCACTAAGTGTGCGAAATGAATATGATGCACTAAGTGTGCGAATTGACCATGCGGCACTAAGTGTGCGGGTTTGACTATGTAGCACTAAGTGTGCGATTTGATTACGTGGCACTAAATGTGCGAGTTGATTATATAGCACTGAGTGTGCGGGCTCAATATACATTCGTGAATCATTATGGACACTATGTGTGCGACACTATTGAGCTGATCGCGGACAGCGGATCGGGTAAGTGTCTTGAGGACATGGCTAATATGTGCTATGCGTATACTTGGTGTTGAGCTCGGTAAGTTGAACCTATGTGACAACTATACTTGAAGTCACGTACATAAAAATTTATCGTAGGATGGGTGAAAGGCCGTTTTGTGGTTTGATTGTAACGAAATAAATTGATTTATGAAAATGCTTCAATGTCCTATTGATGAGTATATGAATTGTGAAGGCATGAATTGATATGAAATTGATTCGGTAGGTTGGTGGAACTATGGTATGGTTCGGTATGGATGGAGTAAATTGTCTCATTCCATTTTATTCCTCTTGTGATAATGTTATTGATGTATAGTAGAGCATTGCTTATGACTTACTGAGTTATAAACTCACCCGGTGTTTCCTTGTCACCCATTATAGGTTGCTTGGACTCATCAATTTTTGCGGGGTCGGGCCGTCAACGAAGTCATCACACCAGATAGCTAGTTTTGGTACTTTCTTCTTAGTGTGCTTAGAAGATCATTTTGGCATGTATAAGCTAGTACGTTGTGTTTGAATTATGGCATGTAAACTTTAAGCCATGCGAAAATGGCACGAATGTTCGATTGAGTTGGATCGAGGGTAGGCATGAAATGGACCTAGTTACTTTCGTAACAGATGCTGGCAGCAGCAGTGTCATGAGATTGAAAAATCACTAAAAATAGTAGGAGTGGAATTAATTGATGAATAAATTATGTAATCGAAGCTCGATGAGTCTGTTTTCATGAGGAAGTAACGAAAAGATCATATGGGCAGTATATTAAGAGATAATCAGATTTTAGTGGGACAGGGCCAGAACGGTTTCTGGATTCCCTGCTCCAACTTTGGAAATTCATTATAAATTAACCAGAGATAATTAGGGGTCGTACCATATATGTGCAGATTCCTCTCTGAGTCTAGTTTCCATAGAAACAAACGGCAACAGTATTGAAGCCCCGTGCAGGGAGATATCCCAGTCGTAATGGGCAAAGGTCAGTGTAGTCGACCCCTGCAACTTGGGGAACTTTGACTAATAAACTGTACTAATTGGCCCAACCAAAAATTCTAGAAAAAAATACATAGATGGGCACATGAGTCTAGTTTCTGGGAAAATTACGAAACTGATTTTCGAGTTACGAAACTCAAGATATGAATTTTAAAACGACTAGTACACAGATTGGGCAGTGTCTGGAAAATAAATTTTGTAAGAGGGTAAAGCCAGTCAACACCTCGTGTTCGACCCCGATGACGGTTTCGGGTTCGGGGTGTTACATTTTATTGGTATCAGAGCTATGGTTTAGTCGGTTCTAGGACTTCCATAGCACGTATGAGTCTAGCTATACATGCCATAATGTTAATGTTTAAAAGGGTGATGACTTCTGACGGTTGAAATGTTTTTGTCTTGATTAGTAAATGGATCCCGGTGAAGAAAGAACCCTAGCGGATGACGTTGAGAGCGTAGCGGCTGCTCCTGCACAAGGGACGCCGCCTGTTGAACCCCAGTCATCTGCGAATAATCAAGGTGAGGGGCTAAACAAGCCTTCTTTACCATGATGAATGAGTGGGTCGCGCAATATGCCCGAGCCAACCCGGCTGTCCAACAATTCCCAAATTTGAATAACCCACCCCAAGAGCCTGTAAGGCCGTCAGTCGCTGATCCTGTGAGGCTGAGTAAGCTACCTGTAGACTTGATTAGGAAGCGTGGGGCCGAGGAGTTCAAGGCCATAGTAACTGATGATGCCGAAAGGGCCGAGTTCTGGCTTGATAACACCATTCGGGTGTTCGATGAATTGTCATGCACACCCGATGAATGTCTAAAATGTGCTGTATCTTTGTTGCGAGACTCAGCCTACTATTGGTGGAGGACATTGATTTCCATAGTCCCGAACGAGCGAGTAACTTGGGACTTCTTTCAAACGGAATTTCGGAAGAAATTTATTAGCCAACGGTTCATTGACCAGAAGCGTAAGGAGTTCTTGGAACTCAAGCAAGGCCGTATGACTGTATCTGAATACGAACATGAATTCGTAAGACTTAGTAGGTATGCCCGGGAGTGCGTAGCTGATGAGGTTGCTATGTGCAAAAGATTTGAGGAAGGATTGAACGAAGATTTAAAGCTACTAATGGGTATTCTGGAAATAAAGGAATTCGTAACACTAGTCGAACGAGCCTGCAAGGCGGAGGAACTTGGAAAGGAGAAGAGGAAGGCTGAATTTGAAGCTAGAGATTATCGTAAAAGATCGACGGGTAAAGCTCCGTTCTCAGCTGTGAAGAAGTTCAGGGAGGACATTAATAAGTCGAGGGCGACTACGGGAATTTCCATCAGGGCAAGACCATCGATGGGCTCCCGAGCTACTTCGGTAGCTAGTGTGGGCAATAATCGGCACGAGAAACCTGAATGTCCCCAATGTGGAAGACGACACCTAGGTGAATGTTGGGGCAAGTCTACTAACAGGGCCTGTTACGGATGCGGTTCGAAGGACCACTTCATTAGAGATTGCACGGAGCTGGATGAGAAGAATAAGATTCAAGGTGCAAGACCTAGTGGAGTGACATCTAGAGGTAGACCACCGAGAATTTTTGGAGGCAGGGGTGGTAGTCAGAGGGGGGCTTCTAATACGGCCGATCGCGCCGAGAACCGTGCTCCTGCTAGAGCATATGCCATTCGCGCACGAGAGGAGGCATCCTCCCCCGACGTCATCACTGGTACCTTCACTCTCTTTGATACTAATGTGATTGCATTGATTGACCCTGGTTCTACTCATTCATATGTATGCGAAACCTTAGCAACCAGTAAGACTCTACCTGTTGAGTCTACTGAGCTCGTAATTCGAGTATCAAACCCTTTGGGTCAATGCGTACTTGTTGATAAAGTGTGTAAGAGATGCCCTCTATTAATCCGAGAATCCTGTTTTCCGGCTGATTTGATGCTTTTGCCGTTCGACGAGTTTGATGTTATTCTTGGTTTGGATTGGTTAACCGCGCATGATGCGGTTGTGAATTGCAAAAGCAAGACTATCGATTTGAGGTGCGCAAATAACGAAATAATCCGAGTTGAGTCTGCGGACTTAAGGGGGTTGCCAGCTGTAATATCAGCAATGTTGGCCCAGAAATATGTAAGGAAAGGGTGCGAAGCATACCTCGCGTATGTACTTGATGACAAGGAGTTAGAAAAGAAACCCGAATCGGTGCCGGTGGTTTGTGAATACCCGGATGTTTTTCCTGAAGAGTTACCGGGTTTGCCACCTGTTCGGGAAGTAGAGTTGGAATTGAGCTTGTACCTGGAACTACGCCAATTTCGATCGCTCCGTATCGTATGGCACTAACTGAGTTAAAAGAGTTGAAAGCTCAGTTGCAAGAATTGACGGATAGAGGTTTCGCTCGACCGAGTTTCTCGCCTTGGGGTGCACCAGTATTGTTCGTGAAAAAGAAGGACGGAACCATGAGGTTGTGCATTGACTATCGTCAACTGAATAAAGTGACGATAAAGAATAAGTATCCGTTACCGCGTATAGATGATCTGTTCGATCAATTAAAGGGAGCATCGGTGTTTTCAAAGATAGATTTGAGATCGGGTTATTATCAGTTACGGATTCGAGATTCGGACGTACCCAAAACTGCTTTCAGAACGAGGTACGGTCACTATGAGTTCTTAGTGATGCCGTTTGGGCTCACTAATGCCCCTGCGGTGTTTATGGATTTGATGAATCGGATCTTTAGGCCGTATTTGGATCGGTTCGTAGTTGTGTTTATTGATGACATCTTGGTCTATTCAAGAGATGAGGCCGAACATGCTGAGCATCTGAGGCTAGTGATGCAAATTTTGCGGGATAAGCAGTTATATGCTAAGTTCAGTAAGTGTGAGTTCTGGCTAAGAGAGGTTAGCTTCTTGGGTCATGTGGTATCCGCATCGGGTATTCGGGTTGACCCGAGCAAAATTTCAGCCATACTTAACTGGAAGCCTCCGAGAAATGTTACCGAAGTCCGGAGCTTTCTAGGGCTCGCCGGTTATTACCGACGATTTGTCAAAGGTTTCTCGATGATAGCCACACCAATGACGAAGCTACTTCAGAAGGATGTTAAGTTCGAATGGACGGAGAAATGTCAGAAAAGCTTCGATCAACTGAAAACTCATCTGACTAAAGCTCCAATTTTGGTGCAACCCGAATCGGGTAAAGAGTTTGTCGTTTATAGTGACGCATCCCTACTCGGGTTGGGTTGTGTATTGATGCAAGAAGGTCGAGTTGTGGCCTATGCGTCGAGACAATTGAAGCCACACGAGAGAAATTATCCGACCCATGATCTCGAACTAGCCGCCATTGTGTTTGCATTGAAAATATGGCGACATTATTTGTTTGGTGAGAAGTGCCATGTGTTTTCGGATCACAAAAGTCTCAAATATTTGATGACTCAACGGGACTTGAATCTGCGACAAAGACGTTGGCTTGAATTGTTGAAGGATTATGAGCTTGTCATTGATTACCACCCGGGAAAGGCTAATGTGGTTGCGGACGCCTTAAGCCGGAAATCACTGTTTGCTTTGCGAGCGATGAATGTACACTTGTCTGTTCTACCTGACAATGTGTTAGTAGCTGAATTAAAAGCCAAACCATTATTGACTCATCAAATTCATGAAGCTCAAAAAGTCGATGATGAATTAGTTGCAAAACGAGCTGAGTGTGTTCCAAACAAGGAATCGGAGTTTCAGATTGATGATGATGGTTGTTTGAGGTTTAGAAGTCGTTTGTGCGTTCCAAGGAATTCGGAACTCATTCCGATGATCCTGAACGAAGCCCATTGTAGCCGAATGTCAATTCACCCGGGGAGCACGAAAATGTACAACGACTTGAAACGTCGGTTTTGGTGGCATGGTATGAAGCGAGACATCTCCGACTTTGTTTCGAGATGTTTAATATGTCAACAAGTGAAAGCGGAACATCAAGTGCCTTCAGGGTTACTTCAGCCGATCATGATACCCGAGTGGAAATGGGACCGAGTCACAATGGACTTTGTGTCCGGACTGCCATTGTCCGCAAGTAAGAAGGATGCGATTTGGGTGGTTGTTGATAGGCTGACTAAGTCGGCTCACTTTATCCCCGTGCGTACGGATTTCTCATTGGATAAACTAGCCGAGTTGTATGTTTCTCAGATTGTGAGATTACATGGAGTACCTATTTCTATCGTGTCGGATAGAGATCCGAGATTCACCTCGCGATTTTGGAAGAAATTGCAAGAAGCTTTGGGTACCCAGCTGCATTTTAGCACCGCTTTTCATCCCCAAACCGATGGTCAATCCGAGCGGATAATTCAGATACTCGAGGATATGCTGAGATGCTGCATCCTTGAGTTTAGTGGTTCATGGGAACGGTATGTACCTTTGATTGAATTCGCTTACAACAATAGTTTTCAATCAAGTATTAAGATGGCACCTTACGAGGCTTTGTACGGTCGTAAATGCCGTACACCATTGTTTTGGACCGAGCTTGGTGAAAGTAAAATTTTCGGAGTTGATTTGATTAAAGATGCTGAACAGAAAGTAAAAGTAATCCGTGAAAGTTTGAAGGCAGCCACAGATCGTCAGAAATCGTATGCGGATCTGAAACGGAAGGACATTGAATATCAGGTGGGAGATAAAGTGTTCCTTAAAGTTTCGCCTTAGAAAAAGGTACTTAGGTTTGGCCGTAAGGGCAAGTTGAGCCCGAGATTCATTGGTCCGTACGAAATCTCCGAACGAGTGGGGCCAGTTGCGTATAGATTGATTTTGCCCCCTGAGCTTGAAAAGATTCACGATGTCTTTCATGTTTCGATGCTTCGACGCTATCGATCTGATCCGTCGCATATAATTAGCCCATCAGAGGTTGAAATTCAAGCCGATATGAGTTATGAAGAAGAACCGATACGTATCCTAGCTCGTGAGGTGAAAGAGTTGCGAAACAAAAGGGTTCCGTTGGTTAAGGTGTTGTGGCTCAAACACGGGATCGAGGAAGCAACCTGGGAACCCGAGAGCTCGATGAAGGAACGATATCCAAACCTATTTACTGGTAAGATTTTCGAGGACGAAAATTTCTTAAGTGAGGGAGAGTTGTGACAGCCCAAAATTGACCCTAGCCGGGAAGTGGTTTCGGGACCGCTAAACCGAGTCACCGAAAGGTTTGAATGTGATGTTTATTGTCTAGAATATGTAATCATGAATGTGTAAAAATTTCAAGCTTCGATTTAGTCGATTGCATGTGAATTTAGTCAATAGGACTTATATGAGAAAATTTTAAAATGTGATAGGTCAATGCATGAGGACCTATTAGTGCATGTGGAAGAAAAAGGGGACTTGCATGTCAAATTCCCCCTCCCTAATATGTAGTGGCCGGCCATGCTATAGGTGGAAACATGTCTCCAACATGTTATGCTAGTGATGCATGTTAAGAATAATAAAATAATAAGCATGGTGATTAAATAATGAAAGAAGGGTGATGGAGAAAAAAAAAAAGTACATGGTCTCACCCCCCCCTTGTTGCCGTGAATTGAAGAAAGAAAACAAAAAAAAAAGAGTTCATTCTTGAACATCCTTGGCCGAATAGAGGAAAGAAAGGAAGGGGAAAAAGGCTTGAGAAAAATCGGCTATGGTGGTGGTTAGACTAAGGTATGTTTGATGTTGTCTTTGAGATGCATGCATGTTTTAAATAGCCCATGTTTAAACTTTGAATCTTGTTGATAACATGAGCAATCGGTCCTGAGAAAGTGTTCAAGGAAAAGGTTGTTGATGAAAGAAATTAATGTGTTAAGGGATTATATGAAACTTATTCATGTTTATATATGTTATATGCAACGAAAATGGTTGATGATTTTGGAGGTGATTAGCTTGAATCGGCCACGGTATATCCATAAACACGATCTATGCTTGTTATGTTACTCATGGTTAAAACAATTCGGCTAGGACATTCGGCCATGGATGGTTGTATTTCTTTGATGTTGTTTTTGATGCCTTAGGGCATTGAGAGTTGATTATAGATGAGGTGAGCTTCTTGATTTAAAAATTTGATGGATGTTAAGCTAATTGGGCAACCAAAGGTTCAATATTTTTGTTATGAGGTCATATGTGCATTCGGCCATGGTCTTTGCTTGAATATGAGAATTGTAATGTGATTTTCCTAAATTGTCTATGAATTTGGTTGTTGATTTCATGGTAATGGTATATTGAATCCATGAGAATTTAGTAAGGTTGCATTCGGCAACTTACTTGAAATTAAAAATCGATGTCTAAGCTTAGGTGATTTCGATGATGATATATGTGTGTATACATAAGTATATTTAGTTGATTCGGCTTTGGTAGTTGCATGAGATTATTAGCCGAATATACTAACATACATATACATGTGAGATTGGATTGTAAATATTTAGCAAGGTGGTTAAACTAGTTAAATTATTGATATAGCTCAAGGAGCTAAAGGAGGTGAATCGAGCAAAGGCAAAGAAAAGGTTATCGAGTAGCCGAGTTGGAACCGTCTTACCCAACACGAGGTAAGTCATTAAGCATGTAGTTGGTATTATTTCAATGGTCATAATGTTGTGTATTGATGCTGAATGGAATGAATAAATGTACATATATATATATGCATGTACGTATGTGATGATGAAATTGTTGAATGAAATAAATGAGGTGAGATGTAATGAGTTGTTGATCTCGGCACTAAATGTGCGGGATAACCATTTATGACCATGAGATTGGTGCTAAGTGCGCGGGATTAAATTGTACAGCACTAAGTGTGCGATTCTACTTTGTTGCACTAAGTGTGCGAAATGAATATGATGCACTAAGTGTGCGAATTGACCATGCGGCACTAAGTGTGCGGGTTTGACTATGTAGCACTAAGTGTGCGATTTGATTACGTGGCACTAAATGTGCGAGTTGATTATATAGCACTGAGTGTGCGGGCTCAATATACATTCGTGAATCATTATGGACACTATGTGTGCGACACTATTGAGCTGATCGCGGACAGCGGATCGGGTAAGTGTCTTGAGGACATGGCTAATATGTGCTATGCGTATACTTGGTGTTGAGCTCGGTAAGTTGAACCTATGTGACAACTATACTTGAAGTCACGTACATAAAAATTTATCGTAGGATGGGTGAAAGGCCGTTTTGTGGTTTGATTGTAACGAAAATAAATTGATTTATGAAAATGCTTCAATGTCCTATTGATGAGTATATGAATTGTGAAGGCATGAATTGATATGAAATTGATTCGGTAGGTTGGTGGAACTATGGTATGGTTCGGTATGGATGGAGTAAATTGTCTCATTCCATTTTATTCCTCTTGTGATAATGTTATTGATGTATAGTAGAGCATTGCTTATGACTTACTGAGTTATAAACTCACCCGGTGTTTCCTTGTCACCCATTATAGGTTGCTTGGACTCATCAATTTTTGCGGGGTCGGGCCGTCAACGAAGTCATCACACCAGATAGCTAGTTTTGGTACTTTCTTCTTAGTGTGCTTAGAAGATCATTTTGGCATGTATAAGCTAGTACGTTGTGTTTGAATTATGGCATGTAAACTTTAAGCCATGCGAAAATGGCACGAATGTTCGATTGAGTTGGATCGAGGGTAGGCATGAAATGGACCTAGTTACTTTCGTAACAGATGCTGGCAGCAGCAGTGTCATGAGATTGAAAAATCACTAAAAATAGTAGGAGTGGAATTAATTGATGAATAAATTATGTAATCGAAGCTCGATGAGTCTGTTTTCATGAGGAAGTAACGAAAAGATCATATGGGCAGTATATTAAGAGATAATCAGATTTTAGTGGGACAGGGCCAGAACGGTTTCTGGATTCCCTGCTCCAACTTTGGAAATTCATTATAAATTAACCAGAGATAATTAGGGGTCGTACAATATATGTGCAGATTCCTCTCTGAGTCTAGTTTCCATAGAAACAAACGGCAACAGTATTGAAGCCCCGTGCAGGGAGATATCCCAGTCGTAATGGGCAAAGGTCAGTGTAGTCGACCCCTGCAACTTGGAAAACTTTGACTAATAAACTGTACTAATTGGCCCAACCAAAAATTCTAGAAAAAAATACATAGATGGGCACATGAGTCTAGTTTCTGGGAAAAATTACGAAACTGATTTTCGAGTTACGAAACTCAAGATATGAATTTTAAAACGACAAGTACACAGATTGGGCAGTGTCTGGAAAATAAATTTTGTAAGAGGGTAAAGCCAGTCAACACCTCGTGTTCGACCCCGATGACGGTTTCGGGTTCGGGGTGTTACAAATGGTGTACGGCATTTACGACCGTACAAAGCCTCGTAAGGTGCCATCTTAATACTTGATTGAAAACTATTGTTGTAAGCGAATTCAATCAAAGGTAAATACCGTTCTCATGAACTACTGAACTCGAGGATGCAACATCTCAACATATCCTCAAGTATCTGAATTATCCGATCAGATTGACCATCGGTTTGGGGGTGAAAAGCAGTGCTAAAATGCAGCTTGGTACCCAAAGCTTCTTGCAATTTCCTCCAAAATCGCGAGGTGAATCTCGGATCTCTATCCGACACGATAGAAATAGGTACCCCGTGTAATCTCACAATCTGAGAAACGTACAATTCGGCTAGTTTATCCAATGAAAAATCCGTACGCACGGGGATAAAGTGAGCCGACTTAGTCAGTCTATCAACAACAACCCAAATCGCATCCTTCTTACTTGCTGACAATGGCAGTCCGGACACAAAGTCCATTGTGACTCGATCCCATTTCCACTCAGGTATCATGATCGGCTGAAGTAATCCTGAAGGCACTTGATGTTCCGCTTTCACTTGTTGACATATTAAACATCTCGAAACAAAGTCGGAGATGTCTTGTTTCATACCATGCCACCAAAACCAACATTTCAAATCGTTGTACATTTTCGTACTCCCCGGGTGAATTGACATTCGGCTACAATGGGCTTCGTTCAGAATCATCGAAATGAGTTCTGAATTCCTTGGAACACACAAAGGACTTCTGAACCTCAAACAATCATCATCATCAATTTGAAACTCCGATTCCTTGTTCGGAACACACTCAGCCCGTTTTGCAACCAACTCATCATCAACTTTCTGGGCTTCACGAATTTGATGAATCAATAATGGTTTGGCTTTTAATTCAGCTACTAACACATTTTCAGGTAGAACAGACAAATGCACATTCATCGCTCGTAAAGCAAACAATGATTTCCGGCTTAAGGCGTCCGCAACCACATTAGCCTTTCCCGGGTGGTAATCAATGACAAGCTCGTAATCTTTCAACAACTCAAGCCAACGTCTTTGTCGCAGATTTAAGTCTCTTTGAGTCATCAAATATTTGAGACTTTTGTGATCCGAAAATACATGGCACTTTTCACCAAATAAGTAATGTCGCCATATTTTTAAAGCAAATACGATGGCAGCTAGTTCAAGATCATGGGTCAGATAATTTTTCTCATGTGGCTTTAATTGTCTCGACGCATAGGCCACCACTCGACCTTCTTGCATCAATACGCAACCCAACCCAAGTAGGGATGCGTCACTATAAATGACAAACTCTTTGCCTGATTCGGGTTGCACTAAAATTGGAGCTTCAGTCAAATAAGTTTTCAGTTGATCGAAACTTTTCTGACATTTCTCCGTCCATTCGAACTTAACATCCTTTTGAAGTAGCTTCGTCATTGGTGTGGCTATCATTGAGAAACCTTTTACAAATCGTTGGTAATAACCGGCGAGCCCCAGGAAGCTCCGAACTTCGGTAATATTTCTTGGAGGCTTCCAGTTAAGTATGGCTGAAATTTTGCTCGGGTCAACTCGAATACCCGATGCGGATACCACATGACCCAAGAAGCTAACCTCTCTTAACCAGAACTCACACTTACTGAACTTAGCATATAACTGCTTATCCCGCAAAATTTGCAACACTAGTCTCAGGTGCTCAGCATGTTCGGTCTCATCTCTTGAATAGACCAAGATGTCATCAATGAACACAACTACGAACCGATCCAAATATGGTCTGAAGATCCGATTCATCAAATCCATAAATACCGCAGGGGCATTAGTGAGCCCAAATGGCATCACTAAGAACTCGTAGTGACCATATCTCGTTCTGAAGGCAGTTTTGGGTATGTCCGAATCTCGAATTCGCAACTGATAATAGCCCGATCTCAAATCTATTTTTGAGAACACTGAGGCTCCCTTCAGTTGGTCGAACAAATTATCGATACGCAGTAACGGATATTTGTTCTTTATCGTCACTTTATTCAGTTTACGATAGTCAATGCACAACCTCATGGTTCCGTCCTTCTTTTTCACGAACAATACTGGTGCACCCCAATGTGAGAAACTTGGTCGAGCAAAACCTCTATCCGTCAATTCTTGCAACTGAGCTTTCAACTCTTTTAACTCGGTTGGTGCCATACGATACGGAGCCATCAAAATCGGCGTAGACCCAGGTACAAGCTCAATACCAAACTCTATCTCCCGAACAGGTGGTAAACCCGGTAATTCTTCAGGAAAAACATCCGGGTATTCACAAACCACCGGCACAGATTCGGGTTTCTTTTCTAATTCTTTGTCATCAAGTACATATGCAAGGTATGCTTCGCACCCTTTTCTTACATATTTTTGGGCCAACATTGTGGATATTACAGCTGGCAACCCATCCAAGTCCGTAGACTCAACTCGGATTACTTCGTTATTTGCGCACCTCAATTCAATCGTCTTGCTTTTGCAATTCACAACCGCATCATGCACGGTCAACCAATCCAACCCGAGAATAGCATCAAATTCATTAAACGGCAAAAGCATCAAGTCCGCCGGAAAACAGGAACCTCAAATTACTAGGGGACATTTCTTACACACTTTGTCGACAAGCACGTAACGACCCAAGGGATTTGACACCCGAATTACGAACTCAGTAGACTCAATAGGTAAAGTCTTACTGGATGCTAAGGTTTCACATATGTAAGAATGAGTAGAACCGGGGTCAATCAAAGCAATTACATTAGTATCAAAGAGAGTAAAAGTACCGGTAATAACATCAGGCGAAGAAGCATCCTCACGAGCATGTATAGCATAAGCTCTAGCAGGCGCACGAGCCTCGGATCTGGTCGTAGCATCTCTAGATCCTCTCTGACCACCACTAGCATTGCCCGTATTTCCAGATGGTCTACCTCGAGCAGTGGTAGCACCCGGTTTCCCACTCTGATTTACATTCTGTTTAGACAACCTCGGGCAATCTTTAATGAAGTGGTCAACTGATCCGCACTTGTAACAGGAGCGGTCAGGGAATCTACAACCCCCCGAATGCCATTTACCGCAATATCGACATTTCGTTCTGTCTCAACGTTCATTCCCAACACTGGCGACCGAAGTGCCTCGTGTACCCACAGGGGGTCGATCACGATCTCGTCTAAAAAGGCCCGAAGTGCCTCTCAACCAGCCCACATCATCTCGAAATTTCTTCGATGCCTGTTGAAGAGACTTTCCCGAAGATCTTTTACGAAACTCTCCAGTTCCCACATCAACTTTTTGTTTTTCTTTTCTAAGCTCTTCGGCTTTACAAGCTCGCTCGACAAGTACTACGAACTCTCGTATTTCAAGAATGCCAACGAACATTTTTATATCTTCATTCAGCCCATCCTCGAAGCGTTTACACATGATAGCCTCGGACGAAACACATTCCCGAGCGTATTTGCTAAGTCTAACAAATTTTCGCTCGTAATCAGTAACCGACATGGAACCTTGCTTAAGCTCAAGAAATTCCTTCCCTTTTTGATCAACAAATCTCTGACTGATATACTTTTTCCGAAACTCAGTTTGGAAAAACTCCCAAGTTACTTGCTCTCGGGGCACAACAGAAGTCAGAGTACTCTACCAATAGTAGGCAGAATCCAGTAGCAAGGAGATAGTACACTTTAGGCATTCATCGGGTGTACAAGATAGCTCATCGAGTACCCGGATAGTGTTGTCCAACCAAAATTCAGCTTGCTCGGCATCGTCGCTATCCGTAGCTTTAAATTCAATAGCCCCATGTTTTCAGATTCTGTCAACTGGGGGCTTATTTGACCTTATTTGGTTAGTTACCGGAGGTATTGTAGGTGCGGGGGTTGTATTAGTCGGGAAGGGAGGTTGTGGAACAGTCGTATTTGTTCGAATGTATTGGTTGAACCAATCATTCATCACGCTATAGAAAGCTTGTCTAGCTTCATCATTCGGGTTACTAGCATTAGGTTGAGAGTCCACCGGCGTTGTCCCTTGTGCGGGAGCAGGCGCTACACTCTCAAGATCATCAGCTACCGCTCGGTCGGGATCGGGATCCATTACTATAAATAAACACATTTGCAAATGTCAGAAATCACCACACTATCAAATAATCACATAAAATGGCATGTATAGCTAGACCCAACGCATTACGGTAGTCCTAGAATAGACAAAACCTGGCTCTGATACCAATCAAATGTAACACCCTGAACCCGAGACTGACACCGGAGTCGAACACGAGGTGTTCACAGACTTTAAAAAAATAATTTCCCAGACACTGCCAATCTGCATACTAGTCGCTTTAAAAATCATATCTTGAGTTCAGAAACTCGGAATCCAGTTCCGTAAATTGTCCCTGAAACTAGACTCATATGCCCATCTACATATTTTTTTCTAGAATTTTTGGTTGGGCCAATTAGTACAGTTTATTAGTCAAAGTCTCCCATGTTACAGGGATCGACTACACTGACCTTTGCGCATTACGACTTGGATATCTCCCTGTACAGGGCTTCAATACTGATGCTGTTTGTTTCTATAGAAACTAGACTCAGAGAGAAATCTATACATATATGGCTTGACTCCTAATTGTCTCTGGTTAATTTTTAATGAATTTCCAAAGTCGGAACAGGAAATCCAGAAACCGTTCTGGCCCTGTCTCACAAGAACCTGAATATCTCTTAGCATACTGTCCGTATGATTGTTTCGTTACTTTACTATGAAAATAGATTCATCAAGGTTCGTTTAAATAATTTATTCACTATTTAATTCCATTCCTACTATTTTTAGTGATTTTCTGAATCTACATCACTGCTGCTGTCAGCATCTGCCTTTAAGGTAGACTTTACCTATTTCATGGTTTCCATGATTCAACTAGCCCTTTTTGCATAAATAGCACAATTTATGATAGTGATTAACCATTCCCATGGCCAATCCTTGTCAAGCATATCCACACCAAATGATTATAACATTATACTCAAACACATATAAGCCATTTTCGCATGGCTATCCAAAATTATACAAGTCCAAAGGGTCCATGACCCACAACAAACGGGTAGTCCTATACATGCCATTTCGAAGTTCAACCAAAATTGTACCAAAAGGGGGGCTTTGATAGTGTGGGCGACTTCGACTTCAAAATCCCGAGTCCGATAGCTGGAGAACCAAAATCTATAAAACAGAGGATCAAAGAAACGGAATAAGCAATTTATGCTTAGTAAGTTTTGAGCAAGGAATTCCAGCACAAAAAAAGTATAGCATTCATGTAGCTAAACGGATAATTTCATATGCACAATTTTTCAATATCATACTTGCTTCACATTACCAACCCTTATGTACATACACAAAAGATCAACTTAGCCAAAGGCTGGTAGCTAGTTTATCAACTGAGCGAATACTTATTTGTAAGGGCTCAACTAAATTCAAGCACACACGAAACATACCTCAATGTTGGGATGTTTCTAGAGTATTTACTGAAATTTTTACAGCAAGATCATTCATTCCCAAATCACGTACCTTCGGAATTTAACCGGATATAGCTACTCGTTCAAATGCCTTCGGGACATAGCCCGGTTATAGTAACTCGTACAATTGCCTTCGGGACTTAACCCGGATTTAGTAACTCGCACAAATGCCTTCGGGCTTAGCCCGAAATTAGTATCTCGCACAAATGCCTTCGGATCTTAGTCCGGATATGGTCACTTAGCACAAAGCCTTCGGGACTTAGCCCGGACATCATTCAAATAACCATGCACATTTAACAATAAATCATGGCACATTCGTATTTCGTTCTCGTTAGCAAAACTCAAACACAAGACATTTATCATTCTTGCAATTTCGGCTCAATAGCCACACAAAGAGCATGATTTTAATTTGCTTAAAACATGATCTAATCAAATCATAATTTAAGCTCTTTTACTCAAGAACTTACCTCGGATGTTGTCGAATGATTCCGATAGCTATTCGACCACTTTTTCCTTCCCTTTATCGGATTTAGATCCCCTTTGCTCTTGAGCTTAATTAGACAAATAAATTGATTTAATCATTTGAGCATCGAAAAGAGGAACACAACGCACTTAGCCCATATTTATACACTGGACATTAAAGTCACATACATGTGAAATCATGCATCAACTCAACATATTATCCCACACTCCTTTTAGCCGATTGTCTAAGCCAAGATATAAGCATTAATATGCTTGCCTCTAACCGAATACATGCAACGCCAATCCATCTCATGTGGCCGAATATGAATGTCTATGTTGGGGCCGATTTCAACACTTAATACATTCTACAAGTATGGTCACTTGTATTGACTAAACACCCTTTTGTTTCAAGTTCAAAACTTGGCTAATACACACATATATACACTAGTAAAGCATCCTCTCCCTTTCCATCAATTTAACACATGCATTACTCATTAATATACAAAAATTATATTCGGCCTTAGCACACAACTTGCTAGCCGATTCTTCTCCATCTAGCAACCAATGCACATATGTGCTCACTCAAAAATGCTAAAAAGAAGATTCAAGAATCATCAATCCACCATCACATGCATCATTAACAAGCTTCATATTTAGCATGCAATGGCATTAACACAAAACCTACCTAGGCCGAATATCATCCCCATGACATAGCAAAGATTTGAACCATGGGCTAATTAGAACTCAAGCTAGCAACTAAAAACATGCATGAATCTCAAGGCACAACCTCAAACATACCTTGATCTAGATACAAGTATGGCCAAACCTCCTCCTAATCCTCTTCCAAACCAAACATGAAGCAAGAACTCCTTCCTCCTTCCTTTGAATTTTCGGCCAAATGAAGATGAAAAAGGATGAACAAAATTTTCTCTTTTCTTTTCTTTAACTCACGGCAATGGGGGGGGAAACAACTACACACTTTTTTTTTGTTTTCATCATATTCCCTTTCATTATTTTATGCCCATGCTCCTTATTTTATTTTTTCCACCCATGATGCACCAACACAACATGTCTATGACATGTCTTGCCCATCACACTTGGTCTACCATGCTTGTCATGGCCGGCCACTACTAGTTAGGGGGGAATTTGACATGCAAGTCCCCCCTTTTTATTTCATTCTCTAATAGGTCCTTATGCTTCGACCTATCACATTTCAAAAATGTCGCACATAAGTCCTATTGACTAAATTCACATGCAATGGACTAAATCGAAGCTTGAAATTTTCGCACATTCATAATTACATATTCTAGACAATAAATATCACATTCAAACATTTCGGTGACTCGGTTTAGCGGTTCTGAAACCACTTCCAGACTAGGGTCAATTTTGGGCTGTCACATCGGGACTCGATTTTATGGTCCTGAAACCACTTTCTGACTAGGGCCATATTAGGGCTGTCACAGGCAATGTGTACCAAAATTTGCTTCCAAAACAAGGCATAATTCACACCTATCTTAGGTAACAAACCAAACATAAAACATCCTTATAAATACCATGAAAAAACACTTCCAAACAAAGCAAAATAGGTCAAATTCGTTTAATTTATGTGCCTAACCAATGTTCCCTCATTGACTCCACATTTAAATAATTAAACATAAGCCATAATTCTTCCATCCTTTACCTAACCAATATGCCATTCAAATGGACCACAAACAAAGATTAAACATTCCAAAACCAAGTTAAAAAGCATATAACATTAACCATTTTCTTACTCAATCAAACATCCACCAAAATAGCCAATCTTATTAAAATATTTACCAATTCACATAAACATTTATACACATTTAAAAGAGTCAAGCTTATCCAACATGTTTTTTTTCATTTATAACTATGTACAAGCATTTGTTTCAAGACAACATAACTCAAAAGTTTATATGAATGTAACGCCCAAAAAATCTAAGTATTTATTTGTGTGTGCTCTGATGCACAAATGCATGTCTGTTTCAGTGGTTAAGTGTCCTAAGGAGTATTGGAGAAGTCTTGAGTTCAAGTCTTGGCTTGTACTAAATTTTGTTCTTTGTTTGAAATAAACCTATCTCTAGTCAGTAGAGCTCTTAAATAAAATTGGGTAAGGTATGTCATAAAAGAGCCTGTTGGCCCAAGGGATAATGGCTTGTTGATGAGGCTAGAGGGCAGAGTTTCGAATCCATGTGGGGTAGTAGAGTGTTTTTATTTTTGCTGCAAGTGTGGTGGAGGTGTTTTAGGTTGGTTGAAACTCTGAGGAGTTTGAAAGAGATTCAAATCGATAGGTTGAGAGATTGTAGGAGTGGATTATGGGAGGTTGATGGGAGTGTTAGTAGTTGGTCGAATGTGGGACTCCCTATTCTGCAGATTCGGTCATAGGACCTCTTTTCCCATAGTCCCGAAATTATGCTCTAGTTGCTCTCCATTTCGATAACTTTCACCCTTTTTGTTTTTTTCTTCCTCTGGAATATTTATGTTTGGTGGCCGAATAGTACTTTTCGGGGTTGACCTATTTTGGTTTTACTTTGGGAGAGTGTGCTTGGTTGGTCGACTTTCTTCTCCTTCTCAATTCTTTCTCCTCTTGTTTTGTCTATGCCGAATACCCTTTTTCCTCTGTAGCCAAACTTTGCTTTGATTCCATCGATCTCTTTCCCTCTTTCATTTTCTAACCCTCATCTCTCTCTCGATTCTATCCTCATTTCCCTTTTATTCAATCGGTTTCCATTGGCTAAATATCGGTTGGTAAGTCTCTGTGTCTCTATTTTGTTCGTCTTTGCTCCTCTTTTTCTCTAATACCGATTCTTATCTTCTTCTTTTCTTGATTATGGTGTTCTTTTGAGTTTAAGTAATCCTCGAGGAGTAAAGGAATTCTCTAGTGTTGCAGGTATGATTGGAAACTTTTTGCTCGTTCTTGATTAAAGGAAATATTATTCGTCATGATTAATCTGAACTAAATTATGTTGGCTTGGGTAGGTATTGGCCGAATGCCTTTTTCTCACTTTGGGATTTGCGTTTTCTATAGGCTAATATATGTGGATTCAAACTACAAGTTTAAGCAACATGAGTAATGAATCCATTTAATGTGTAGATAACCATCAAGGAGGTTGTTAGCAACCTTTATCAGCGTTTTGGATGGGCTAAAACTACACTCATTCAATCAAGGCGAGTATCGGTGTGTCTTTGTGATGAGTGTTTAAAAAGGTGTTTAGTATTGTTGATTATAGGACTAATCGAGGGTCTTATTTGAATATAGGTTGGTGGTCATGGACTTCGCCGTGTTCTCGTTAGTAGGTGTGTGTAACAATGTTTTTAGATGTAAAACGAAAAAGGCTAAAAAGTCGAAAAGTCGAAAAGGTGAAAAGCCAAAATGTGGGTTGTCGACACCACATGGGCGTGCGGTCGCCCGTGTGGTAGGCCATGTAACCAAACACAGCCGTGTGGTCAACGAGAGGGCCATGAACGCTTTCATGGACCGAAATGACACAGGGCCATTTTTGGCCTAACTGGGCCAAGTGGGCCCAATAGGCCTGCGGGCTCGTATAGTTTGATTCACACAGAAGTACGGTAACTGTTGGGCTAGGTTGTGTGAAGCACACAACTAAGGCCATTTTTGGGTTATGTGGGCCATATGAGCGTGTTAAGGTTGCACGGGTCGCCCAAGATGACTGTGGACCTACTATTGGGCTGATAAATGTACCCGAACTCTTATTTTTGTAAATGACTGATTTACCCTTACGTGATATATGACTGTGTGAGCATGCCATATTTACTGTACTAAAATGGGCTAAGGCCCAGACTGCCTCTGTTACTGAAATGGGCTCAGGCCCACGCTGATACTGTTAATGAAAAGGGACTAAGGCCCTAACTACGGGCCTAGGCCCAGATTGTGTCTACTCTGATTATTTGTTTTTTTGGGATTTCACACACTGAGTTTTCATAAACTCACACATCCGTTATCTGCGCAGGAAATCCTTAGGTTTAGACGGATCGAGACGACGGAGGACTCGAAGGTGGCCACCCGACGTAGTTAATTTACTTAAAATTCTATATTTTAGATTTTATTTGATGTTGGGTTTTCATTATGTAATAAGGCCTTTTTAAAGTTTTTTTTAATTTAGGAATTTAAATACCTTAGTTTTACCTATTGGTAATAGGACTCATATTTTCAAGAAGGGGCAAACCAAAGTTTTTTTGAAATCATCACGCTTACGCCTTACGTTTTAAAAGCTTCTGCAATAAACACTGTTTTAAATTTGAGAAACCAGTGCAATTTATATTTTTCATAACTAACTTTAGTTTTCACAAAGAACTAGTCATCCTTACCTTTTATTTAGCATCTGAAGAAGGTTTTTTGAAAACAAATTTTTTTGTCAATTTGTGTTATGGAATAATACTCTAATGTCATATCACAAATTCGACCATAACGTTTAGGCCGGGTTTGAGGTGTTATATTTAGTGGTATTAGAGCCAAGTTGCAAGGCTCGGCTGTGGTTTTGGGTTTTTCAAAAATATAGAAATTTTGACAAAATTGGTTCAAATGGTTTAAAATGATTGTTTGGAAATGTTTTACTAAAGGAGTGGTACACCTAGTCTCCTCACCGATTCGGTAAGTCTTCTGATTGTTTATACTGAAATAAGAATATAGAAATGTTATTACTGAAACTACTTAGGTAGTAAAATTGTATAGAAACACTTTAGTTAGAGTAAACTACGAATCATAGTAAGACTGCGAATTTTGAAAATGAACTCTGAAATAATACTGTTCCTAGGACATCTATAATAATCACTAGAATAATAATTGACTAGCATAAAACTTTTAATACAGATAAAAGCACGAGTGGATAATGAGCACTAGAGGTACTCGTGGTAGAGGCCGCGACAGAGGCCGTAGTGATGCTTGAGCTGGGTCTTCGTCTTCTGGACACCAGCCTAATAAGGAAGTTAGAGAGACACCAGCTTCACCAATGGTTGAGACAGAATCTCAAAATCAAGTAGCTGGGGACTACACACTGTCCCAAGCAATGTTGAGTATTCTGGAAAGGGTCGCTGGGCCTAGCACTGGTAATGTGGGCTGTCGGTCAGTTTTGGAATGACTCAAGTCTAATGGGGCTGAGATATCCAGGGGTATTGCTAGAGTTGCCCCTAATGGGGCTGAGTATTGGATTGTGGCCACAAAATGAATCATGGATGACCTTGACTGAACCCCTGATCAGAAGTTAAAAGGTGTAGTATCTTTACTGAGAAACGAAGCGTACCAATGGTGGCTTACTGTCAAAGAGGGATCTTAAGCCGATCGTTTGACCTGGGAGTTTTTCAAGAATACTTTCCAGGATAAATATGTGGGTGCCAGCTATGTGGATGCCTGTAGAAGGGAATTCCTAAACTTAACTCAGGGAGATAGGACAATGGCTGAGTATGAGGTCAAATTTTTATGGTTGAGCCACTATGCACCTGGGATAGTGGCAACAGAATACGAGCGATGTGTTTGATTTGAGGATGGCCTCAGGGATGGACTAAGAGTTTTGATATCTCCTCAGAGGGAGCGGGATTTTGCAGCACTAGTTGATAAGGCAAAAATCGTCAAGGATGTAACGCGCACTAAGCGCCAGAATAGGGAAAAAGGCAGAGGTAAGAGGGATGCTGAGCCCTCAAATTCTTTGCAGAGGCTTAAGAAAAAGCCTAGATCTAATGGACCAATTAGAGTTAGGTCCCCTGTTGCTGCTACTGCTGGACCGCAATTTTGTGCTGATTGTGGAAAACGCCATCAAGGCGAGTGTTGGAGGAAGTTGGGTGCATGTCTGAGGTGTGGATCATTGGAGCACTGGGTTAAGAATTATCCACGGAGGCCCGATCAGATGGAAGCTACTGGTATGGGTATGGGTCAATCGAAGAGAGGTGTTCAGCAGCCACCAAGAGGCCGTGGTCAGGCCAGGGGTGGTAATGGTTTGGGCTGTGGTCACAAAGCACTCGGCAAAGGTGCTGCTTATACTGAGGCGAGGCAGCCGGCGCTGGTTTATGCTGCAGTCACCGAGAGGACGGGCATGCTCCAGATGTCATAACGGGTACGTTCTTTATCCATAAAGTACGTTATACTGCATTAATAGATATAGGATCTACCTATTCTTATGTTGCTTGCTCTGTTACTGAGAAATTGGAGATTCCAGTTGAGAATACTCTGATTGGAATTACTGTTCTAAGTCTATTGCGACAGTCTGTTCGGGTAAATAAGTTGTTTAGAGATGTTCCCTTGGATATATGAGGAGTTATTTTTCTGATCGATCTCATGGAGCTGCCTTTCGGGGAATTCGACTTAATATTGGGTATGGGTTGGCTAGTTAAACATCGAGTGAGCTTGGATTGTGCAACCAAACGTGTTGTATTGAGAATTGAGTCAGATGAGGAGGTGGTGGTAATTCGGGAACGACGGAACTATTTGAGTAATGTAATTTCTGCACTAAGGGCCAAGAAGTTGGTTCGCAAGGGTTGTGACGCGTATTTATCCTACATTAGTGTTTCAGAGTCCGAGGGTTCATCTGTTAAAGATATCAAAACAATTAAGGATTTTCCTGATGTTTTTCCCGATGAACTGCCTGGGTTACCTCTTAACCATGAAGTTGAGTTTGGGATAGAGCTCCTGCCTGGTACAACTTCGGTGTCCACTGCCCCTTATAGAATGGCATCGAAGGAGTTAGTGGAGCTTAAAGCTTAGATTCAAGTTTACTGGATCGAGGGTTCATCCGCCCTAGTGTGTCTCCATGGGAAACCCGATCTTATTTGTTAAAAAGAAGGATGAAACCATGCGTATGTGCAACGATTACATAAATTGATGATTAAGAATAAGTACCCTCTATCGAGGATTGATGATTTGTTCGATCAACTGCGAGGAGCATCAGTTTTCTCTAAAATAGATCTTCGATTGGGGTATCACCAACTGAGAGTTAAAGAGGCTGATATCTAGGACTCGTTATAGTCATTACGAGTTCCTGGTTATGCCTTTTGGACTGACAAATGCACCTGTAGCTTTTATAGATCTGATGAACAGACTGTTTCAACCCTAGCTGGGTTGGATTATTGTAGTATTTATTGATGACATACTGGTGTATTCGAGGAGTGAAGATGATCATGATGAACATTTGAGGGTGGTTGTGCAAATCTTGAGAGAGAAACAACTATATGCCAAGTTCAGCAAGTGTGACTTCTGGTTACGTGAGGTAACATTTCTAGGTCATGTGGTATCTGCTGAGGGGGATTAGGGCTGATCCTCAAAAAATTGAGGCTGTTTTGGATTGGAAGCAACCTAAGACTATGTCAGAAATTCGTAGTTTTTTGGGATTAGCTGGGTACTACCAAATATTTGTAAAGGGGTTCTCTCTAGTTACTGTGCCCTTAACTAAGCTGCTATGCAAGGGTGTACCTTTTAACTGGACTGATGAGTAGTAAGAGAGCTTTGAGAAGCTCAAGAAAGTTTTGACGAGGCCCTTGTCTTGATTCAGCCAGAGTCTGGGAAAGAATTTACTGTTTACAGTGATGCATCACACGTTGGTTTGGGTTGTGTGTTGATACAAGAGGGTAAGGTGGTAGCGTATGCGTCACGCCAGCTTAAGACTCACGAGGTGAATTACCTAACACACGACTTGGAGTTGGCCACTGTGGTATTCACATTAAAAATTTGGAGGCATTACTTGTACAGTGAGAAGTGTATCATTTACACGGATCATAAGAGCCTCAAGTATCTCCTCACTCAAAAGGAGTTAAACCTTAGGTAGCGTAGATGGATTGAGCTGTTTAAGGATTATGACTGTTCGATTGAATACCACCCTGGTAAGACCAATATGGTGGTTGACGCGCTAAGCCATAGGGCTATGATGGATCCGAGGGCCATGTTTGCTCATCTCAGCTTATTCAATGATGGTAGTCTATTAGTAGAACTTTAGGTTAGACCGACATGGACTGAGCAGAATAAGAGTACGCAATTAGAAGATGAGTCACTGGGTCCTCGTTCCTGACAGATAGAGAGAGGAGAAACTTCAGATTTTGGATTGAATAGTTAAGGGGTACTTTGTTTCTGAGGCAGAATTTGTGTACCTAAGGATACTAACTTGAGGGAAACCTTACTGCGGAGGCGAATAGTAGCCCCTATGCTATGCACCTAGGTGGAAATAAGATGTACAGAGATCTTCGTGTGATATATTGTTGGCCGAGTATTAAACGTGAGATTACAGACTTTGTGGGGAAATGTTTGACTTGCCAACAGGTTAAAGCAGAACATCAGTTGCCTTCTGGGTTGCTTCAGCCTATTAAGATTCTGATGTGGAAGTGGAAAAGAGTAACTATGGACTTTTTGAGTGGACTACCCTAACACCTTCTAAGAAAGATTCAGTGTGGGCCATTATGGATCGGTTGACCAAAACTGCCCATTTCATACCAATTCGCACAGATTATTCGTTACAAAAACTGGCTAAGCTGTATGTATCTGAGATAGTGAGACTTATAGGGTACCGGTTTCCATAATATCTGATAGAGATCCTCACTTCACGTCTCGATTTTGAAAGAAGCTACATGAAGCTTTGGGTACACGGTTGGACTTCAGTACTGCGTTTCATCCTCAGATAGATGGTCAGTCAGAGAGGGTGATACAGATACTGGAAAACATGTTAAGGAGTTGTGTGATCGACTTCCAAGGCAGTTGGGGGGATTACTTGCCGCTAGCAAAATTTTCTTACAACAATAGCTACCAGTCTAGCATACAGATGGCACCTTATGAAGCACTTTATGGTCGTAGGTGTCGCACTCTAATATGTTGGACTGAGTTGGGTGAGCGGTGAATTTTGGGTCCTCAATTGATTTTTGATACCAAGGATAAAGTGCGCTTGATTCGAGATCAACTGAAGGCGGCATCCGACAGACAGAAGTTGTATGCGGATTTAAAACGTAAGGAGATTAAGTATTCTGTGGGGACATGGTATTTCTCAAAGTCTCACCATGGAAGAAGGTACTAAGGTTTGGTCGGAAAAGCAAGCTAAGCCCTAGATTCTTTGGGCCTTACCGTATACTGAAACGTGTGGGACTAGTTGCCTATCAACCTGAGCTACCTTCAGAGTTGGACTGGATCCATGATGTGTTTCACATTTCTATGCTGAGGTGATATCGCTCTGATCCTACGCATATCGTCTCGACTGAGGAGATTGAGGTTAGGCCAGATTTGACTTTCGAGGATGAACTAGTTCAGATTATAGACCGTGATGTGAAAGTTCTAAGGAGAAAGACTATGCCACTGGTTAAGGTGCTATAGCGTAATCACAATTTTGAGGAAACCACATGGAACCCGAGAAGGCGATGCGACAACAATATCCTCATCTGTTTTGATTAGGTAAATTTTGAGGCCAAAATTTTCTTTTAAAGGGTAGAGTTGTAATGCCCCAAAAATCTAAATATTTATTTTTATGTGTCATGATGCACAAATGCATGTCTGTTTCAGTGGTTAAGTGTCCTGAGGAGTATTGGAGAAGTCCTGAGTTCAAGTCTTGGCTTGTACTAAATTTTGTTCTTTGTTTGAAATAAGCCTGTCTCTAGTCAGTAGAGCTCTAAAATAAAATCTGGTAAGGTATGGTAGAAAAGAACCTGTTGGCCCAGGGGATAGTGGCGTGTTGATGAGGCTAGAGGGTAGAGGTTCGAATCCATGTGGGGTGGTAGAGTGTTTTTATTTTTGCTGCAAGTGTGGTAGAGGTGTTTTAGGTTGGCCGAAACACTGAGGAGTTTGAAAGAGATTCAAATTGGTAGGTTGAGAGATTGTAGGAGGTTGAGGGGAGTGGTAGTAGTTGGCTGAATGTGGGACTCCCTATTCTGCAAATTCTGTCATATGACCTCTTTTCCCATAGTGCCGAAATTGTGCACTAGTTGCTCTCCATTTCGATAACTTTTACCCTTTTATTCTTTTCTTCCTGTTGAATATTTTTGTTTGGTGGCCGAATAGTTCTTTTCGGGGTTGACCTATTTTGGTTTTACTTTGTGACAGTGTGCTTGGTTGGTCGACTTTCTTCTCCATCTCAATTTTTTCTCCTCTTCTTTTATCTAGGCCGAATACCCCCTTGCCTCTGTAGTTGAACTTTGCTTTGATTCCATCGATCTCTTTCCCTCATTTATTTGCCGACCCATATCTCTCTCTCGATTCTATCTTCATTTCCCTTTCATTCATTCGATTTCTGTTGGCTAAATATCGGTTGGTAAGTTTCTGCGTCTCTATTTTGTTCGGCTTTGCTCCTCTTTTTCTCTAATGTCGATTATTATCTTCTTCTTTTCTTGATTATGGTGTTCTCTTGGGTTTAAGTAATCCTCGAGGAGTAAAGGAGTTCTCTAGCGCTGCAGATACAATTGGAACCTTTTTGCTCATTCTTGATCGAAGGTATTATTATTCGTCGTGATTGATCTGAACTAAATTATGTTGGCTTGGGTTGGTATTGGCCGAATCCCTTTTTCTCACTTTGGGATTTACATTTTCTATAGGCTAATATATGTGGATTCAAACTACAAGTTTAAGTAACATGAGTAATGAATCCATTTAATGTGCAGATAACCATCAAGGAGGCTGTTAGCAACCTTTTTCAAAATTTTGGGTGGGCTGAAACCACACTCATTCAATCAAGGCGAGTATCGGTGTGTCTTTGTGATGAATGTTTAAGAAGGTGTTTAATATTGTTGATTATAGGACTAATCGAGGGTCTTGTTTGAATATAGGTTGGTGGTTGTGTACTTCGACGCATTCGCGTGAGCAGGTCTGTGTAATACTGTTTTTAGATGTAAAACGAAAAAGGCTGAAATGCCAAAAAGTCAAAAAGGTGAAAAGCTGAAATGTAGGTTGTCGACACCACATGGGCGTGTGGTCGCCCATGTGGCAGGCTGTGTAACCAAACACGACCATGTGGTCAATGAGAGGGCCATGAGTGCTTTCATGGGCCGAAATGACACAGATCCATTTTGGGCCGAGCTTGGTCAAGTGGGCACAATGGGCCTGCGGGCCCATACAGAATGATTCACACAGAAGTGTGGTAACTATTGGGCTAGGTTATGTGAACCACATGGCTAAGGCCATTTTTGGGTTATGTGGGCCATACGAGCATGTGGGCCTACATGGGCCATAGTAGGGGCCGTGGGCCCATTATCTCTGATTAACTGTTAAAGGTTGTACGGGTCGCCCAAGACGACTATGGACCTACTGTTGGGCTGGTAAGTGTACCCAAACCCTTATTTTTGTAAATGACTGATTTATCGCTACATGATATATGACTGTGTGAGCATGCCATATTTACTGTATGGAAATGGGCTAAGGCCCAGACTGCCTCTGTTACTGAAATGGGCTCAAGCCCAGACTGATACTGTTGATAAAAAGGGGTTATGGCCCTAACTGGAACTAACGGGCCTAGGCCCAAATTGCGTCTACTCTGATTATTTGTTATTTTGGGATTTCACACACTGAGTTTTCGTAAACTCACCCATCTGTTATCTGTGCAGGAAATGCTCAGGCTTAGATGGATCGAGGCGATGGAGGACTCGAAGGTGGCCACTCGACGTATTTAATTTACTTAAAAATCTATATTTTAGATTTTATTTGATATTGGGTTTTCATTATGTAATAAGGTCTTTTTAAAGTTTATTTTATTTTGAGAATTTAATTACCTTAATTTTACCTGTTGGTAATAGGACTCGTATTTTCAAGAAGGCGCAAACCAAAGTTTTTTTGAAATCATCACACTTACGCCTTATGTTTTAAAAGCTTCTGCAGCAAACACTGTTTTAAATTTGAGAAACTAGTATAATTTATATTTTGCTTAAATAACTTGAGTTTTCACAAGGAACTAGTCATCCTAATCTTTTATTTAGAATCTGAAGAAGTTTTTTTGAAAAACAGATTTTTTGTCAATTTGTGTTATGGAATAACACTCCAATATCACATCACAGATTCGGCCATAACGTCTAGGCCGAGTTTGGGGTGTTACAATGACATTCAATATAAGTAACTTATACTAAGTTCAAGCATAGACAAAAGACTATTACTCAAAATATCATCATCCTAGGTAAATGCCAAGACACACCAAAAAGAAATACGTCACATACATTGAGTTCGGGATTGTTGTGGGATGCTGTGTCATCAATAAAAAATTAGTACCTAACATACACACAAAGGAATGGTCAGATATTGAATAATTTCCCTAATTCAAAGAATTACATTTACACCTAACCAACATAAATTTATAATCAATATTGTATAATGTTATCTCCATGGAATTTACCATTCTACTCAATAATTCATATTATACATTTTCCATGATATCTTTCACATTATGAATTCCTCCAATGGATTTATAATACCTTGTCGATATGAATCATTCAATGAATGGCACCCAGTGCGTAACGATTAAATCGTAACGAAGATTTGAGTCCAACGCTAGTTGGGTAAACCAATGAGTATAATGATGTGCCAACACTAGTTAGATAAACTAACGAAGATTGCATCTAGCACTAGACGGATAAACTGACGAGTATAATTGTGTGCCCAGCACTAGTCAGATAAACTAACAAAGATTGTGCCCAGCACTAGTCGGATAAACAAACAAAGAGTTGATACAGAATTTTAAGATTCTCAATATCCCGTTTCATAATTCAATCAATCACAACCACAACAATAAATATATCTTTGATCAATTTCATATTCATTCGTATATACATCAATAATTCTCTATTCAACTGGATTGACAAGTTACATTAAGAATATAAGTTCGAGTGTAAGGACTACGAACTTACTGAATTTACGATAGTTTCCGGTGATCGAGGTTGATTAATCAATAACTTTCTCATTCCCTTGGTTAATGACCACTTTACTCGTTTCTTGATCTAAATACAATAATCTAATTCAATTAACTAACTCAAAACCACAATTATTCAATTTAAACAATCAATTATAAAATTGTATTTCAACATTTAACCCTTAATAACTGGCCATTACACAACTCAGTCTTTAACATAAAAATTAACTTGATCTCATCCTCATTTAATTTTCATAGCTAACCGAATATACATATAATTCACCAACAATCCTTAAATTATTGAAATTTATAATTTAACACCATGACATTTTAATTTATAGCACTTAATTCCTTTATAGCTAATACTAACTAAATCACTACTTAAAGTAACATTTTCTCATACCATACAATTTAATAATCCAACCAACAATTTCCAGCAAAATAAATAGTCTTAAAACAATCCCTATATTTATCATAATTTATCCATTTAGTCCTTTCATTAGAATTTTTTTTATAAATTAGTCCTTAATGCAAAATTTGCTAGATTCACCCTTCAAGGTAGTCTCACTTAACTTCCAACTCCAAAAACTTCAATTTCTCTAAGATGACATTTTCCCTAATTTTAACAATTCTAAAAATTCCAACATGGGCAATCTAGCTTATGATTGAAGGGTTCCAAAAACATAAAATTTATGTAAAAAGGACCAAAGAATACCAACTAGTTTAAGCTTGGAAGATTAGAGATCAATGGCCGAAAATGCTACCCTCCTTCCCAAATTCGGCATGCAAAGAGATGAAGTTCACAACTTTTTTTTTGTTTCCCTCATCCATTAACTTATTTGTTTCATATATTTTATTATTTCCTTATTACTTTTATGTTAACATAATTGATTACTTATTAGTTATGATATAAATAACATATACTTAAAAAAATATAAAAACTAATCATCAACTATCACTACTTATATAGTTAATGGTCTATTTATTTAATAAGTTCATCACCCTAGTCTCACCATGTAATTTAGTATTAATCACTAATTTTATTACCTTCTTGATTTAATCCTTTTTATTAAATTAACTAACTAAGCGTTAAAATTTATTAACCAAATTTTAATACAACCCTCACAAAACTTTATAAACATTAATTAATTAATAGAATATTGATTCATTTTTCAGAATTGGGATCCCATCACTACCGTTTCTGATGCCACTAAAAATGGGTTGTTACACGATCTTTTCCTAGGCATACGAATACCCTTCTAGTCTCACCGCTTCGCACAAGTTATACTCGAAAGGGTACCCTTTTGATCTCACCTGTCTAGATATTCTATCAAGGGTGTCACTCCTAATATACTAAGTACCCTTGAATAAACAATCAACTTTAGATAAATAGTCACTTAACAAATAAATCAGTTTAATAACCAAATCATGCAATATATGAATAAAACACAAGAAAATTTTCTAATATTCATACAACAGTTAATTGATCATGTTAATGAAGCATAAATAAAAGAATAAAATAGAAGAGTAGAGAGAATGATCATTGATAAATATATTGAAGCACGGATCCAGAGCTATCTCCACTTTCAATTGTCTTCACATAGAAATAGAAAAGTTTTGACTAAACAAACTATAATAGCCCGATCTAGGGCCTAGTCAGAATAGTGGTCTTAGGACCACAAATTCAGAGTCGAATAAATTATTTTATTATTATTTTGGAGTCATTGCATGTTTATATTAGTGTATGAAAAATTTGGTGAGTTAATTTTGACATTCGTGAGCTCAATTGAGAAAAATGACTAAATCGCATAAAATGCAAAAGTCTTAAATTGATAGCTAAAAGTGTCAAATAGCTACAGAATAAAATTGGGGGCCTTTAAAGGGCAATTATACCCTTAGAAATAGGGTGGCCGGTCATAGGGGACAATGAATTAAAAATTTTAAATGTTAGGTAATTGATTTTTTGACTTTTTGACTAAAGTAGAAATAAAATAATCAAAGGGTGATATCATCTCCTTCATCTCTCCTTCTTCACCAAAATTTTCAGCAAAGAATGGGATTTTAAGAGCTTGAAATTTTAGCAACTTTAACCCTTCACAAGTAAGGGATTTTTATGGCTTTTCTTGAATATTTTTGTACTTTTTGAGACCCTTGAAGCATGAGCTTTCAAATTAGGGTACTATTTTACAAAATGATTAAGAGTTTAGGGTTTTTCCATGAAAGGATTTGTAATGTTTGCTGATTTTTTATGGAAGAAAATGAGTCTTGGGTGTCTTATAACCAACTTTTGTGAAAGGTGTTAGCATGAAAACACCTAAAGGACTATTTTGCAAAAGTTGTAAAATAGATGATAAGTGTGTGAAATAGTGGGAATTTTGAGTTACTATAGGAGTATAAAGGATTCACCCAGGCTTAAGGTGTGAAGAAATTTGATAAAAATTGATTTTTGGGCTTAGGGGTAAAATGGTCAATTTGCAAAAATCTAGGGGCAAATTGGTCATTTCACCCAATTATGTATGGTAGAGTGCCTAGGTTGATAAGGTGAATAAAGAAGTGCATTTTGTTATCTTAGATCAAGAAATACCAAATCCAAATCTAGACCGGGGAAAAGCCAACCAAATCGACTAAATCAACTAGTCGTCACATTTTGTGATCCAAGGTAAGTTGTATGTAAATAATACAACTATATTGATAATGTATGTGATTGAATTGTACTTGAAATTATTATAGCATGAATTGCTTGATTTTGGAAATAAGATAATGTGATTAGAATAGAGATAGTAGAATTCTCGAATGAACCTCAGGAAATAAATCAGATATTCATGTTATGACATTTGGGTCACTTGTGTAAGTTAGTGTAAGACATGTCTGGGACATGCATCGGCCACATTATGAGAGCTGGTGTAAGATCATGTCTGGGACATGGCATCGGTATTGAGACGAGCGCTGGTGTAAGACATGTCTGGGACATGCGTCAACCTCGAGACATAAGCCAGTGTAAGACATGTCTAGGACATGCATCGGCTACGAGATGTGTTAGTGTAAGACCATGTATGGGACATGGCATCGGTACAGATATACTAGAGCTTGTATAAGACAATGTCTGGGATATGGCATCAGTACCTAACCCCATGTTTGAGGCTAAATGGGTATCTGATAAAGTTCCAAATGGTTCAACGACGAAAGTATGATTTCAAGTTAACAAGGACAGTATAATCGTGTTGTGAATGGTAAGGTACCTATATGGTATGTATGAACTGTGAGCTCGATATATGCTATATGGGGTGTATTGAATATTGATGAGTAAGTTGTGCTTAGGCCACTTGTGTAGTATGATACTTGCTGATGAATGGTAGAGTTATGTTGTATATTTATTTATGTGAAACTTACTAAGCTTTATGTTTACTCCCTCTCCTTTTTCATTTTCTTATAGTGTTGCTTATCTAACTCAAGGATCAACGAAAGTCAGAGGTATCGATCACACTATCAATCGAAGCTTTCGGTATAGTTTGATTTATATTTTTGATTATGTCATGTATAGGGAACTAGACTTGTGTTTTGTGTCATTGAGAGTTGGTCAAATGTATTGGCTTGGATTGGAAACCCTTCATTTTGTATTAAGCCTTGAATGATGGCTATTATTCATTTTGATTTATAGGTAAAGATGTTATTTTCATGGATGAGTAAAATGCATTAATGGAATGTTGTTTATTGTGGCTGATTTGGATGCATGAGATAGCCTTGTATTGGTTTTGGTTGCTTATGTGTAGGTTGTGTATATAAGGGTGGCAATGAGGCTTGGTAAATAGCCTTATATTGTCCACATGGGTAGACACACGAGCGTGTGTCTAGACCGTGTGTGATACACAGCTTGCCCTATGGGCGTGTGCTTCGGCCGTGTGTCCCCTGCACATAAAGATTTCAAGTCAGTATGCATGATAATAAACACACGGGCAGAAACACGGCCGTGTGATGGCTACGGCCTAGCACACGGGCGTGTGTCTTAGCCGTGTGACATTTTGAGGATGCTGACGTCAGAAATAGAATTTCCATGTTTTTGCTCACGGACATGTCATGGCCGTATGAAGGACACGGGCCAGGCACACGGACGTGTGCCAAGCTGTGTGAAAACCCCTGTAGATCTGCATTTAAAATTATTTCCACACGAGTGGAGGACACGGGCGTGTCCCTGTATTGCTTGAGCCGTGTGAGCCACACGGGCCATCACACAACCATGTCGAAATGGCCACACGGGCGTGTTGCCCTTCCACACGGGCGTCTGCCTTGTTTCAAAGTCAAATTTTCTATAGATGGTTTAAGGACCTAGGTTGATCCCAAATACTTTTCAATGGTCGATTTGGGGCTCGTAGGCCCATAATAAGAAGTTTTAAGTAGAAATTGAAAAAGTTCTAATTTGGATCAAGTCTCGGTGACTTGGGGAATGTTGTGTGCATGAGATCGAGTTAAGTAATGCCTCGTATTTTGCTCCAGCGTGGCTTACGGGTATGGGGTGTTACACAAACATGAAAAGAAAATACAATTGAAAACTAAAGAAAACTATTTAAGTCTTCCCAAAATCAGGTGACCTTAAGGTTACTTATATAGGCTACGGGCTACTTGGTGACCACTTAACCTAGATATACTTTGGGATTCTAATTAATGCAATATTATGATAAGTACTTGTGTAACGCCTCAATTTTTGGGTCTAGAAGTATTAGGTTTTGAGCATGGGAACAGTTAGGAGGCAGTACATAAATGTTTAGTTGTGTAAGAAAGTGACACAAGTGTGTATCTATTTTAGTGGTTAAGTGTTCTGGGAATGGTTTGAGAAGTCATGGGTTCAAGCCTTGACTTGTGAAAAATTTTTGTTTCTGAATAAACTCTGTCTTTAGTCAGTAGGCTTTTAAATAAAAATGGGTAACGCATGACATAAAGAGCCTACTGGTCTAGGGCGTATGTAGCATGTTACCTATGCTAGAGGGTTGAGGTTCGAATCTTGATAGAGGCAGTGGGATGTTTTATTTTGCTGCTCTTATCGTGTGAGTAGTTGAGGTTGACAGAAACTCTGCTGAGTTGAGTGGAGCTTGAATTGGTGATTGAGGAGATATTGATGGAGGGATTTTAGGAGGGATTTGGGGAGGAAATCGTAGGAAGTTGATGGGAGAGTTAGTGTTGTGCCGAAATTGAACTTTAGGCACTCAAGAATTCAGCCTGAGTGGTATGTTTCTCATTTTTCAGTTTTGCATGCTCTTTTCTGGTTGAAGGACGATTGTGGTAGGGGTTCTATTCGAATATTTTTCTGTTTCATCTATTTTGTCTTTGACAACCATTTCTTTGGCCGAACACTTTGTCTTCTCCCCTCAACACTTTCAAGTCTTGGTCTAGTCTGAACTTATTGTCCCTAGTGCTCTCCTATTAACCGATTGCCTCTCTTTCTCTTCCTTCCACAATCGATTCTTCTTTTGGCGAAATATACCTTTTTCCCCTCATTTGATTCTTTTTGTTAACAGATTTCCTTTCTCTTCAACTTGCTATTGCGACTGAATACCCCCTACTTCTCCTCTCTGTTTGCCTTCAAACCGTTTCTCTTATCATCTCCTTCTATTTGGTACCCAGGTCGAATACCTCATCTCTCTCTCTCCATTTTGTTTTCAGTTTGGCAATTATTCTCTGACAAATCGGTGAGTACACTCGACTCCTACTTGTTCTCTCTTAACTGTTATCAAGTCTTCCCTTTCTTACACTGTTTAAGCAAAATACTATTTTCTCTTATTGTTGATTCTTATCTCCCTTCTCTTATGTGTGGTGTTCTTTCGGTTTCTAGAACTTCCCAAGGAGTGAAGGGGTTTATAAGTGTTATTGAAGCATTCAAAACCTTTCTTTCGTCACTCGATCAAAGGTAACTCTATTCTTAGTCAGCTTGTTCAACCTGAATATTTTGCCTTGCATGATTAGGTGTAGGCCGAATGCTCATTCCCTTACTTTTTGGTTATGTGTTTCTGTAAGTTATCATATGCGGATTTAAGCCACGTGTATTAACAATCCTGATTAATAAAATCTGCTTGTAATGTAGATATCCGTCAAGGAGTTTGTAATCAACCTTGACAGTGGTTTAAGCGGTCTAAAGCACACTTGATCAAACAAGGCTAGTATTAAATATGATTTTGGGATAAATGTTAAAAAGAGGGTGTTTAACCCTATTGGTTAAAGGACTTACAGAGTGTCTTGATTGAATATAGGTTTGGTGCTCATGGGCTTTTGCGCGTTTTTGTAAATAGGTGTGCAAACACTACCTCTAATCGTAAATCGACAAAAGCCGAAATAAGTAACCGTCGATGCTACACAGGCATGCGCTCGCTCGTGTGGTAATCCAAACGCATAAGCATGGGCGTTTGATCGTAGAGGCCACCATGAGGGATTTCATGGCCTTAGGCCATTTTGGGTCGTGTTGGGCCAGAATGGGCCATGTGGGCCCTACGGGCTTGTGGGCCCCACACAGGTAAACTACGTGGACGTGTGGAGAATATTGGGCTAGGTTGTGTAGTTCACACGGCCGCATTATGTGCCCTGGGCCCGTTTTTATTGTTTTGACTGTTAAGGTTGCACGGGTCACCCGAGATGATTGTGAACCTACTGATGGGTCGTTAAGTATGCCTATACCCCAAATTAATTAAATGACTATTATGCCCCTATAAGGGAAAATGACTGTTATGCCTTATGAGATGTATGACTGTATTTGAGTCTGCCATTTCATATATATTGCATACATGAATGATATTATGATACGATGCATGACATACTGCATGGGGATGAGTTTATTATGATTGGAGGAAGTGTTCTGTACTAGCAGTTCTGCTACAAATACTGTTTAGTGTCGCAACCGGCGTTATTTTGGAGTGTAGGGATGGGTGGGTTGATTTTATCCCCACATGGAGTGTAGGGCTGGACGGAGTGGAGTGTAGAGGCTGGTTAGGTAGGATTTCTGATTGCATATCTGTACTGTTATTATCACTGAGTTGGGCTAAGGTCCACACTAATACTGTTACTATAATGGGCTAAGGCCCTAACTGAAACTGAACTGTTACTGATACGGGCTTAGGGCCAGACTGTACTTGCACTGTATGTTTGATTGTTTGTTTATTAAGGGATTACACACTGAGTTTTCATCAACTCACCATTCTGTTCATCTGTACAGGTAATCCGCTGGCTTAGGCGAGTTGATGCTGCGAGGGACTCGAAGGTGGCCACTCTACTGCACATGCTTCCATATTTGACTTTTTATTTATAAGTGTTTTAATCTGGGTATTTCTATGTAATAATGTGACAGCCCAAAATTGACCCTAGTCGGGAAGTGGTTTCGGGACCGCTAAACCGAGTCACCGAAATGTTTGAATGTGATATTTATTGTCTAGAATATGTAATTATGAATGTGTGAAAATTTCAAGCTTCGATTTAGTCGATTGCATGTGAATTCAGTTAGTAGGATTTGTGTGACACTTTTGAAATGTGATAGGCTAATCTATAAGGATCTAATAGTGCATGTAATAAAAAGGGAGGACTTGCATGTCAAATTTCCCCCCCTAATTAGTAGTGGCCGGCCATGCTATGAGTGGAAACATGTCACAAACATGTTATGTTAGTGAGGTATGTTAGGAAAAATAAAATAAGGAGTATGGGTAATAAAGAAATGGAAAAAAAAAAGAAAGAATGTGTGTGAGTGTTCCCCCCCATTGCCGTGAGTTAAAGAAAAGAAAAAAAAATTTGTTCATCCTTTTTCATTTCTTTTGGCCGAAAATTCTAAGGAAGGAGGAATTCATTTCTTTTGGCCAAAAATTCTAAGGAAGGAGGAAGGAGTTCTTGCTTCATGTTTGGTTTGGAAGAGGATTAGGAGAAGGTTTGGCCATACTTGTATCTAGATTAAGGTATGTTTGAGGTTGTGCCATGAGATTCATGCATGTTTTTAGTTGCTAGCTTGAGTTCTAATTAGCCCATGGTTCAAATCTTTGCTATGTCATGGGGATGATATTCGGCCTAGGTGGATTTTGTGTTAATGCCATTGCATGCTAAATATGAAGCTTGTTAATGATACATGTGATGGTGGATTGATGACTCTTGGATTTTCTTTTTAGCATTTTTGAGTGAGACATTAAGTTCTTTGTTTAACCATGACCAAAATTGAAATGGTTTGGTGTTGTGATGTATTCGGCCATGGTATATCCATAAGTATGATTTATGCTTATTGCATGGTAGGTAAGATTTGTGTTTTGGATTTATGTTCATGTTTAGTTATAATCAACTTTGAGATTCGGCTCTTGCACATATATATATGTTTGCACATGACGTATTGGTATGACATATACAATATCTCAAGGTATATATTTACATATGATGGTGTTTCGGTTATGGAGTACATGATGGATGCGTATTGAGTTATAATATGTAATGCATTAGTTAGTAAAAGGTATGCCATTTGTGTGTGGTATTGAGTATATAATTGGCCTCAACATAGACATGCATAATCGGCCACATGAATGAGTACATAGGTTGATGTGTTGTTCGGCCATAGGTAAGCATATTGAAGGCTTTATCTTGACTTAGAAAATTCGGCTAAGGAGAGTATTAACTAATGTGTTGAGTTTGATTCATGATTCCGTACATATGTGACTTTAATGTCTAATGAATATGTGTGGGCCAAGTACCTTGAGTTCCTCTTTTCGATGCTCAAATGATTAAATCAATTTATTTGTTAAATTAAGCTCAAGAGCAAAGGGGAACTAAATCCGATAAAGGGAAGGAAAAAGTGGTCGAATAGCCATCGAAATCGTTCGACAACATCCGAGGTAAGTTTTCGAGTAATGGGACTTAAATTATGATTCGATTAGATTATGTCTTAAGTAAATCAAAATCATGCTCTTATATGTGGCTATTGAGCCGAAATTGTAAATGTGATAAGTGTCTTGTGTTTGAGCTTTGGTAATGAAAATGAAATATGAATGTGTCATGATTTATTGATATATGTGCATGGTTACTCGAATGATATCCGGGCTAAGTCCCGAAGGCTTTTGTGCTAAGCGACTACATCCGGACTAAGATCCGAAGGCATTTGTGCTAGCGACTATATCCGGGCTAAGTCCCGAAGGCATTTATGCTAGTGACCATATCCGGGTTAAGACCCGAAGGCCTTGTGCGAGTGGTTATATCCAGCTAAACCCCAAAGATGCTTGATTTGGGAACGAGCGATCTTGCTGTAAAAATTTAAATTAATACGCTCGTAAAATCCCAGCGATGAGGTATGTTTCGTGTGTGCTTTGAATTAGTTGATCCCTTACAAATCTGTATTCGCTCAGTCGATAAATGAGCTACCGGCCTTTGGCTAAGTTGATCTTTTGTGTATGAACATAAGGGTTGGTAATGTGAAGTAAGTATGATATTGAAATTTGTGCATATGAAATCATCCGTTTAGCTATATGAATGCTATACTTTTGTTGTGCTGGAATCCCTTGCTCAAAACTTACTAAGCATAAATTGCTTACTCCGTTTCTTTGTTTCTCTATTTTATAGATTTTGGCTCGTCAGCTATCGGACTCGGGATTTTTGGAAGTCGAAGTCTCCCACACTATCAAAGCCCCCTTTTGGTACAATTTTGGTTGAACTTTGAAATGGCATGTATAGGACTACCCTTTTGTTGTTGGTCATGTACCCTTCGGTTTTGTGTAAATTTGGATAGCCATGCGAAAATGGCTTAAATATACTTTGATCATAGCATTATAATCGTTTTGTATGGTGTCCGTTGAGAGGTATGGAAATGTTGGTAACGGTTAGCCATGGGAAGGGTTATTCTTGATCACTTTTGGAATATGTATGACAAACTCTAGTTGATCCATGGAGGATCATGAAATAGGTAAAGTTTACCTTAAAAAAACAGATGCTGGCAGCAGCAGTGATGTGGATGTGAAAAATCACTAAAAATAGTAGGAATGGAATTAAATAGTGAATAAATTATGTAAACGAACCTTGATGAATCTATCTTGATAGGAAAGTAACGAAACTATCATATGGACAGTATGTTAAGAGATATTCAGGTTCTCGTGAGACAGGGACAGAACGGTTTCTGGATTCCCTGTTCCGATTTTGGAAATTCATTATAAATTAACCAGAGATAATTAGAAGTCATGCCATATATTCATAGATTCCTTTTTGAGTCTAGTTTCTATAGAAACAAACGACATCAGTATTGAAGCCCTGTACAGGGAGATATCCAAGTCGTAATGCGCAAAGGTCAGTGTAGTCAATCCCTGTAACATGGGAGACTTTGACTAATAAACTGTACTAATTGGCCCGACCAAAAATTCTAGAAAAAAATTTGTAGATGAATATATGAGTCTAGTTTCAGGGAAAAATCACGAAGCTGATTTTCGAGTTGTGAAACTCAAGATATGATTTTTAAGGTGACAGTGACGCAGTTAGCCAGCTTGCCTGGAAAATTTAAAATGTATTGTGCAAAGAAGTGATTTAAGTCTGCAAACCCCTCGTGTCCGAATCCGGCGACGGACTCGGGTACGGGGTGTTACAAAGAAGGCCTCTTTAAGTTTTTATTCTTTAATTTGGGATTTTACTATTTTAATTTATATCTGCTAGCAATAGGATGGGAGGTTTCAAAAGATAAATGTTTTCCAAAGCACCACGGTTACGCAACATGATTTAGAAGCTTCCGTAAGAAATAGTGTTTTAAAGTTAATAACAAGTTAATATGGTTAACATTTCGACAACAACAAATTTTTGGAAAATAAATGACATGTTTTAAAATTATCATTAAGTACCATGACCAAGGTAAATAAGAAAAAGGTTTTTCAACGGTATTTCTTTTTGCGAAAAACACTTCAATGTGACATTGCCAGACTCGACCATAACGTCTAGGCCGGGTTTGGGGTGTTACCACTTGAGGTCCAAATAAGGAAATATCCTAAAAGGCAATATTATTATAAATGCAATATTATTCTAATTTACACTGATGGTCGAGAATGAAAAAATTTAGAGTACGTGGTTAAATGTCCATTATACCAGCAAGTTAAATTCAAGCATCAAAATCTATTGGATTTATTACAACTTGTGATGACTCAATAATGGAAATGAGAATGAGTTACTATGAATTTTAATCGGGTTTACTTTGTTGTTGAAAAAGAAAGAAAAAATATAGATTATGTGATGTGTCAATATCTATGAATTCAAATACTTGAAGACAAACGACAATGTTGTGTAACTGAATTTGAAAATAGCTACAAAAATTTTCTACCATTAACAAAGTTTGTATGTGATGATAGTAATCGTTGAGTATTAAATGGTACCATATGAGGTTTTATACGAATGTAAATACTGAACTCTGTTGTACTGGTTAAAGTTGAGTGAGAGAAATATTATAGGGATTGATCTGATTCGTGAGATAAATGATAAAATCTATATTATAAAAGACAATTTGAAAGCCGCCTCAGATTGACAGAATTGTGTGCTCAATTGTAGAGAAAAGGTATTGAATTTCAGAGCAGAGATAAAGTAATATGGTGTTGTCACAATACAAAAGAGTATATCAGAAAGCCGGAAAATAAACATGAGATTCACAGTACTCTAACATTTTTGAAGGTAAAAAAAAAATTTCAAGGATAAAATTTCCTAAAGGGGAAGAGTTGTAACAACCCATTTTTTAATGGTGTTGAAAATAGTGGTTTCGAGACCACAATTCCAATGAGTAGGTTAGTAAATATTGTCTATTTATTATTTATAATTTAATAATATTGTTATAGTAAAACGTGATTTAATTGATTTTATTAAATTAGTTAGTTAGTTAAAGTACAAGTGATATGTACCGAAAGTTAGTGGCTTTCAAAAATGAGGCAACAAAAATGAGGCAACAAGACCTTGTTTTCATAGACCAAGCACATAAATATTGTTATTAAATATTTACCGAGTTTTAATATAAGTGGATTGAAGTTTGGCCTGTTAATTTTGATATTTGGATTGTTAATTAATGAAAAAGGGCTAAATCGTAAAAGTGGTAAAAGTTCAATCACTATGAATTTTTTATTAAATGTTCAACGTGGTGGAATCCAATTGTTATCCACTAAATTTTTTTCGTTGATCTTAACACTAATTAAATATATTTCATTAAATAATCTATAATTAAATAATTTTTAATTAAAAATATATTAAATAAAAAAAGGACAACAACCATTTCTTTCCCTTCATTTGCTCATCTTCTTCATGACGCGAAAGAAAAAAATGGTCTTGGAGCTTTGGATGTTTGGTTCTTCAATTTGGTAAGATTTCAAGTTTGTTTCTTATAATTTTTATGTTTTTGAGATTATTGCAATTGGGTCCAGTTAACCCGTACCTCCGTTTTTAAAACTGTCTAAGTTTGAAAAACTTGCCATTGATATTTTCGAAGCTTTTTATTTGTTAATGGTTTAGTTTGAAGCTTAATTTTGAAATAGGACTATTTTGTAAAATGATTTTGTATATATTTTAAGCTTAAGGACTAAACTGAAATATGTTAAATTTGGCATGGTTTTCTTGTAAAGTTTCAATATTAGAGGGCTGATTATTGTTTTTTAAGAACTCAGCTATATGAGTTTGTAACACCCCAAACCCAGCCTAGACGTTATGGCCGAATCTGGCGTGTTACATAAAAGTGTTTTTCGTAAGTTAACCTTTTATGTAAAATCCCATTCCTGAGTATAAGTCTTTTTATGTCATTTAAAAATGGTTCTTGTTAAAACCTTTACCAATTTACTTAGACTTTGGTACGTTATACAATCTAAATCGCGGAAGCATCTTGAAATCTTTGTTGTTGAAAGCTCGTGTTCATTAGAAAACCGTGAATATTTGAAAACCTGTTTTCCCTAGACTAGCAGTTTAGGATAGAAATTCAAAAGCCCAATTAAAACTTAAAACCACCATTGGCCTTATTATATAAACAAAACCCCAAAATGAAACTTAAAGAAATAAAGTCATATGTAAAACAACAGCAATCGTATGACCACCTCTGAGTCTTTCGCAGCACCAAACCGCCTAAAGCTGGGGATTACCTGCACAGTTGATAAGAAAAAGGGTGAGTTTATGAAAAATCTGTGTGTAATCCCCTATCGGTCAAACAGTAAACAGTGCACGCAGTAACAATTCGGGCCTTGGCCCTATTCAGTATCAGTACAGTCTGGCCCTTAGCCCTATACAGTAACAGTGTGGGCCTAAGCCCATTTCAGTATTAGTATAGTGTAGTCATTAACCCACCCCAATCGAACCAACACACCATGTGGGGATTAAATTGACCCACCCACCCAACCAACACACCAACACTGCAGCGAAGCTGCTAACAGTAGTGCAGCCACTCTTAATAAAAGTAAAAGTGGCAAAGCCACCAGAGCAGTAATTACGTGGCAAAGCCACTAATACAGTACTTCCTCCAAATTATAAACCCAAACCCATGCAAATTTCGTGTCATAAATATTACATGAATGCAATATGTCATACTCAAACCAGTCATATAATTGTCATGCACACATCAATTAACCTACAACTAGAGGTATAATAGTCATTTCATCGATTATGGGTAAAATAGTAATTTTACCCTTCAAGGGTATTTCGATCATTTAACCCATTTTCGGGTCTCGATACAGAAAACGACCATTTAAAAGGTCTACAGTCATCTCGAACGACTCAGATAGCTCATCTGGCCAAAATAGTGTAAATGGGCCTAAGGCCCACTACTCGGCCCAAGTGGTCCCACACGCTCATGTGGCCTATTTAGCCCAAATCTAGTAGTTACTATGCGATCGCCATAGCCTACTCCATTATCTGACACTTACAGCAAATTCCATCCATGTGGGCCCACGAGCCCACATTGCCTATCTAGGCCCAACGAGGTCCATAACGGCCCAAACCCACGAAAACTCTCATGGCAGCCTCTATTGTCTATCGCCCATGATTTGTGAGCTCAGTTTGGCCCACGAGCACTCGCGTGCTCATGAGGCTTCAAATGCTGAATTTTCGGCTTTTGCCAATTTGCAATAAAACAAGGGTATAAATACACACCTATTCTGATTTTATGACAGTAACGATTTACGGTGTACAGTTACACACCTGCTATGGATTGTAGTTGAAACGTTTTCCAGATTAAACACCTATGAAACAACAACCCCATCAATAGTCTCAGACCCTCGTTAATCCATCACCATAATATTGAAACATTTTAATAAAACTAACGCTACTTACCAATCAGCAACCACAACCACCTCTAGCCCCTAAAACCCCTTATTCTTTTCAATGCTATTACCTTCATAAAAACCATTAACCGACTCATAAGAATCTACAATCCCAAAACAATATATAAACTATGCTTAAAACACTTACAACGAATCGAAAGATTCCTTGCAGGGGAAAAGTAATCGGCCTACACCTTGGTTAAGGAAAACGAGTCCCTAGCAACATTCGAACGAAAAAGAAAGTGTTAGAAGAACTTAGGATAACAAAGAGAAAACTGCCCTTCGGCCCAAGAGATACCAAAAACCAAGCATGAAGAACGAAGCCAACCAAGATTCGGTTAGAGTAACCACTTACCCAAAAATCGAAGAGATGAAGGAACGGTTAGGAAAGAAGAGCATTTGACTATCTTCAAAAGAAAAGAACAATGAAAGGGGAAAAAAAGAAGTTGAGTTCGGTTTAATCAAACTTTAGGAATAAGAGAATAAATACAGAGAACAAGAGAATAATAGGTTCGGCTAGAAAAGAAAGGAATAGGCAACCGATATTCGGCTAATGAGTGATTCGTTAGCTTTTGAAACAAAGAAGAGAGAAAAACTTTGAGAAGAAATGACATTAGACTTCCGGTATATTGACACTTACAATTCAGAAAAAAGACTTGCACTAAACAAATCCTGAAGAAACACAAGTGATTACCAAAGAAATCGACACTAGAGAGAAAAGGAGCCAAAAACAGAAAAACCTCAAAATGCCTAAAGGAAAATTCAGCCCCTACTCAAAGACCATTTGTTGAAAATGCACATCCCAACCCCTTAGCCGAATTTTGCACCAACAAGCTACCCATTTCAGCTACAACTCTTCCCAATCTCAAACTTGAAGAAAATCTCCATGATACTCTCCCATTACCCCTCATTGATATCCTCTAACCATCCCACAAGACCAATTCAAGCTCTCCATCACTAGAATTCAAATCCAACACCAACTCTTGCCGTCCCCTGGTAGCAAAATAAATGCTCCTTGCTTGCCATGGGATTCAAACCCTTGCTCACACAATAGCCATGTCACGTCACCACCACCAGGCCACAAGCTCCTTTGTGACATAAAATCTTACACATTGAAACATAAGCCCTAACTGCTAACAGCCAATCTCACTTAAAAACAAAATTAAAAATTTTGCCATGGCCCAGACTCAAAGCCAGGCTTCCTAAACACCCCTAAACGTACCCAAATGTCATAGCCAATAAAGCAAACAAGAAATTTGTGTCAAAGCATGCAAAATTACAGACCCTACATTTTTGGGGCGTTACAACTCTACCCCCTTAGAGAAATTTCGGCCTCGAAATTTACCTGGTCAGAATAAGTGAGGGTATTGCTATCGCATTGCTTCCTCTGGTTCCCACGTGGCCTCTTCTGAACCGTGATTATGCCAAAACACTTTGACCAGTGGAACATATTTCTTTCTCAATACTTTAACATCACGATCCAATATCTACACCGGTTCTTCCTCGATAGTTAAATCAGGCCTAACCTAAATTACCTCAACTGACACTATGTGTGAGGGATCAGAGTGGTATCACCTCAGCATTGAAACATGAAACGTGTTATGAATTTTATCCAACTCTAGAGGCAATTCAAGTTGATACGCGACTGATCCCACACACTTAAGTATTCGGTAAGGCCCAATAAACCTAGGGCTAAGCTTGCCTTTCTGCTCAAACCTCAAAATTTTCTTCCATGGTGAGACTTTAGGAAACATATAATCCCCCACCAAGTACTCAATTTCTTTCTGCTTTAAGCCGGCATAAGACTTTTACCTATCAGATGCTTCCTTTAATACCTTGTCTTCAGTATCAGAGATTAATTCTGGCCCCAGAATTCACCGCTCACCCAACTCAGTCCAATAGGTAGAAGTACGACACCTACGACCATATAACGCCTCGTATGGTGCCATTATAATACTGGACTGGTAGCTATTTTTGTACGTAAACTCTGCTAGTGACAAGTAGTTGATAAACCATAAATTATACATATTTTACCCAATGTTTGATGCATTTTATGGATGATTTCTCATTAGAATTGGTGAATTTGATGCTCCTAATGCTTTAGTTTCATGTTTTATACTTAGGAGAGCATAGAAGAGCGAAAGGAGCCAAAAATGAGCCAAAAAAGACAAAATGGACCAAATCGAGAAGATGACACGGCCTAAGCCTTGCCACACGGGTAGCTCACACGCCTGTGTCTTTCGAGGGTGTCAACCAAGGCTTTCACGATTCATACGGCTTGGCGATTGACCCACACAGCCTTGTGCAATTTAATGGATCGAACACGGCCTGGCAATCACGTCACACGACCGTGGCACATGGGCGTGTCCCTGCCGAGCCCAAGTCCAATTTAGAAAGGGACACTTTTGAGGGCTTCTAGGCATTCCAAAGCCTATAAATACACCCTAGAAGAGGAGAAAAAGGGAGACAGAAATTAGGGAGTAACGAATTACTCCAAGGAAGCCGATTGATCCATCTCATAAGCCGGATTCATCGTCAAGACTGAAGATCTCTCCTCAATTTCCCTTTAGGAGTTTTGGGTTTTCTTTATGTTTTGTATTCTTTATTCTTCTGGGATGTTTTCTTATTTAGTTATGAACTAAAACCCCTAAATACCTAAGGGAAATGAAACCTAAGACGAATCTTGTTATTATTTTATGAATTGTATGATAAATATTTAACTTGTTCTTAATTATGTGTTCTTAATTCTTGTTTTGGTATCCCAAGATACTGATTAGACGTTATTCAATCTAGGGATTAGATGTTATTAGTCTTGAATAGGGATAATAACATAACTTAGGGATCCCTACGAAACAAGTTGGATGAATAAATCGTCCGGTTCGGAGCCAGAATAACAAGTAAAGTCTAGGTGGATTTTTTCATAGGTATTGTCTCAAGTCAATCGATTTTCCCAAAAACAATTCCCCAATTCTTTTCCCTGTGCGTTCTTAGTTTAAATAATTAGTTAATTAAAACAAATAAAACCCCATTTTATTCTTAGGCTAGATAATAAAAAGATAGTTATTACTAGTACTTTTGGTTCGCTTGGGTACAATATCCCGGTCTTGCCATTACTATACTATTGTTCGATAGGTGCGCTTGCCTTTTCACCGTGATAATAGTTAGTCTAGGTTTGGTCTTCATTATAAATATTTATTACTTGTTACGAATCACGCGATCAAGTTTTTGGCGCCGTTGCCGGGGAACTAAAATATTAGGAACGCTAAATTTTTATTACTTTAGCCATTTATTTTTCTTGCAATTTAATTTAATTTTATTATTTATTAATTTAATTTTTCTTTCTCTTGGTAGGTTTTTATAGTTTATGACAAGGAGAAACCTATCAGGACCATTACTTTTTGACGAAGAAACGGATCGTACAGTTCGTAGAAACCAAAGAGAAATAAGGCGCAGCTTAAGAAACACGGAGAACGAGCAAGAAGACAATACTCAACCCCCAACCGAAGAGATGGCTGAAAACCAAGGCAATCAGCTACCTCCTGCAATTGCGGCTAATCAAAATCCTGCTCCACTCACTATGTATGATTATGCTAAACCTTCTTTAACAGGAACTGAGTCTAGCATAGTTAGACCGGATGTAGCTGCAAATACTTTTGAACTGAAACCTAATAAAATTCAATTGATACAACAGTTTGTTCAGTTTGATGGTTTGCAGGATGAAGATCCCAACGCTCACTTAGCAAACTTTCTGGAATTTTGCGATACATTTAAAATCAATGGCGTTTCTGATGATGCCATTCGTCTTCGGTTATTTTCTTTTTCATTAAGGAACAAAGCTAGACAGTGGTTGAACTTGTTACCACGAGGGTCAATTACTACTTGGGAACAAATGATCGAAATTTTTTTACTAAAATACTTTTCGCCTGCTAAAATAGCTAAATTACGTAATGATATCTCTTCTTTTGTGCAGATGGATTTAGAAACACTTTACGATGCATGGGAGAGATACAAGGACTTACTGAGAAGGTGCCCTCACCATGGGTTACCGCTTTGGCTTCAAGTACAACATTCCACAATGGTCTGAATCCCTTGACTTGGTAAATGGTTGACGCGGCTGCTGGCAGAATCATCAACAATAAAACACCGGAAGATGCCTAAAGTTTATAGAGGAGATGTTACTAAATAACTATCAGTGGAAAATTATGAGGACAAAGCCAACGAAAATAGCCGGCATTTATAACGTCGACTCAGTTACTATGCTGTCAAATCAGGTAGAACTTCTCAATAAAAAAATTGATGGATTACTTGGCTCTACGCATGTACATCTAGTAATGAGGTATGACGCAAATGGAGGAAATGTGCATACAGAATATCAACCCTTCAATCCCACAACCGAAGAGGAACAAGTCAACTATATGGGTAACAATAACTGTAGATCTCAAAATAACCCATGTCGAAACCATTTTCAAATCGAGTTTTGGAAAATGGGAATCGATTTTAAAAATGGGAGTCGCCACCAATCTTTTTAGGTGTGATTGGATCACCTTTAAAATATTTTGTTTTAAAATCATTAGTTTTGGTCCATGAAATAAAAGAATGGGTTCGGGAGTCGGTTACGTACGAGGAAGGATTAGCACCCTCGTAATGCCTAAAAATTGGTACCTAATTGATTATCAAATGTCTTTAATGTCAGAAATTTGAGTTTACTTGTATCAAAGTATTGACACTAAGTTATTCTTTTTAGAAATCCCCATCATGAAACGACAAAATGCTACATCCAGTAAGTTAGGACATATCGCTTTGCAGTTCCAAGACAGTCGCTTATGTTTTGAAAACCTTTAAAAACTTAGAAGGGTATGTAACATCCTGATTTTCAGATTTATTCGCGGTTTTCAATATTTTGTAAAGATTTTAAAAATTTTGTATTTGGATGTGAAATTAATATTTTGAGTAGGTAAATGGGCTTATAGAAGGCCCATGTGTTGGCCAAAACCCGGTTGAATTTTTGAATTTTGGACTTAGAAGTTAGGTGTTCTGGCTAGGTGGCCCTTGTATAGAGTTATGGGTAAATTGCATCACAAAAAGAGCCTTAGTAGAGTGGCAAGGGTGACGCCACTAGGCTCCTAAAAAGGTGGCGTGTGGAGCATTGGGGAAAGCATGGGATCGATTCCCTGTGTTGACAAATAGATGCATTTATTTTTAAGTGCTGGAGTGGTAAGTGTTGGAGTCCAGGTGGATTCTGCTAGAGGAGAGTTTGAATCAGTTCAAACGCTTGGATTAAGGAGGGATAAGGGGAGAGATTTAAGGGATTGGGAGAGAGGCTAAGAGTTGGCCGAATTTTGGGAATTGAAGAGGGAAAAATCGCAGGGGGTTTGAGGTTAGTATTTCGGCACCTAGGGTATTGGGTGGTGTTGTTCTCTTCTGCTCTGACATCACAAGGATTTTCTTTTCTCTCTTTTTCCTCTCTAGCCGAAACTACCACTTCCCCTATTCTTCTTTTTCTATTTTTCTTCTTCAAAACCATTCATCAATTCTGCTGTTCATCAATACTTTTGCCGAATCCATAAAAGCCGAAATCTTGAACACACATTACTGGTACCGATTTCTTCAAAGCCAAACCCTTTAACATTGTGTTTCCATTAATCAACGATTATTCTTTCTAAACTCTAGAGACCTGTCGGCAATTCTACATCCAGGTTATAGTTTCATATTGTCATCTCCTTCATCACCCAAAAGCCAAAAAACCATAAATTTGGGGGATTATAGCCAAAACTTCAAAACTCCGGGAGTCGAATTATACCGTTGTTTGAAAGATAAATCTGCACCAGATTGCATGGAGATCAAAAAGGAGTAAGGGGAAAGTGTTCATCATCTCAGATCTGGTCCTATTTTACAAAGTTAGGAAAAGCCAAAGTCCCTAAAATCTAGGGAGGCTGTCGATTTGGGCATGTGGCTCTAAGGGTTTTTAACTGACATTGTCTATCAATGATTAGTGTCTTCTTAAGTGTTGGATTGAAGGCATGGGTTGTTGGAGCAATCGGATTCGGAGCTAGCTATCGATTTTGGCAAAAAGGTAAGGTTTCGAAGGCTTTTAGGGACATGGTTTGATCATGGATAAGTAGGTTGTGGGTTTAGTGATTATGGTTTGTAAATAAGAACTGTGCTAATCAATTGTAGGACATCGAAAGAGATCTCAGTAGCAGTCGTCGCGAATCAGGTGTGTACCGAACACCCTTTCTTAGTTCAATTCGGCAAAAGCCGAAATGCCAAAATTCCGGCATTTCATGGGCTTGTGAGTATGCGAATGCTCTCGAGACATAGAGTAATTGTTAGATCTAGCACCGCAAGGTGGTAAGTAAGTTTGTGTGACCTTTTAACGTACTTCGAAAAAAGGGTCTCGATTGGCCAAAATTGGGCCCAATGGGCTTACGGACCAATATGGGTAAGAGATGGGCAAATTAGCCTGTTAGTTAGATGGTGGAACCAAACTGCATAAAACTGTTGAAAATTACTGAAGTAGCTTGTGTAGTTGCTAAGTTACGAAAATTACCCCTAAAGAGCAAAATTACCAATATACCCTTAGGGTTTAAATTGGCTAAACTGCATGATTGATTAATACTGTATTTTACATTATATGCTTTTATTAATATCTATTGCATGGGATTGGGGTATTGCTGGAGGAAGTATTGAAAGTGGTTCATCCACGAACTGGAGGCTTTGCCTCAACTTACTGATATTTGAGCAGCGTTGCTGCAACTGTGGAGTGTAGGGCTGGGTGGGTTGAGATATTCCCCACATGGAGTGTAGGGCTGGTACAGGTGCAGTGTAGCGGTTGGTGGGTTGAGTAGTCTCCCCAGATGGGTTTGCATGCATTACTACTATTGTTACCTATGTTACTGAACTGGGCCTATGGGCCACACTGTTATGTAAAAAGGGGCTAAGTCCTTGCTACTGTATTCTGAAAAGGGCTTCGGTCCACTGTGTACTGTTATCTGAATAGGGCTTAGGCCCAATCGGCTCGAGCTGATTTGGGCTTTGGATGGGTTTCTATATACACTGAGTTTTCCCAAACTCACCCCTTTTTCTTCCATCCTTGCAGGTGAGCCCTAGTTGGTGGACTTGGAGCTGGGCGGGATTTGGAGTGGCCACACGTTTTCTGCAAATTCGTTTTCTTCTCGTGAACTAGATTTTCCATATTTTCGTTTATGGTTTTGGGTTTTTTTGTAATAAGGCCGCTTAATTATTTTTATGGTTTGGGTTGTTTCTTTATTATTTAATTCTATTATGATAAAACTGATCTATGATAACTAACGAAATAGATGAGCTCTAGGACGCGTTTTCAAAAACACTAAGTGATTTCAAAATAACACGAATACAAGTAAGACTTCCGCTAAGCAAACGTTTTCAACCTTTTCTTAAGATGGACATAACCAAACGGTTTTCTCAAAATTATACGAGTTGTTAGAGTGTGGCAATGGCGGTGTGCATGTCTAGGATTGGATCCGAAGGGAGCTTGGTACTTAAGCAGTCCGACGGACTCACCTCCTCTCCTTCCTGGTTTCCTACCTGGTGCACAGCTTCCATTCACTTTAGACTACTTTTAAAAGTGTCTTTTACAACACCAACTAAGTTTTTTCCAAACTAAGTAATACGGCATGTTTTGAACGCTTCGATGTGGCACATCAGATCCGGTCATAACGTCTAGGCCGGGTTTGGGGTGTTACATTTAGTGGTGTCAGAGCCAGGTTGCAACAACTCGGCTGTGGATCGGGTCCGAAAATCTTTTCAAAAAAAAAACAAAAAAAAGGTTTTTTTATAAATTTTTGAAGATGTTCAAAGTTTTTCTATTGTTAAACGGGGTTAAATCAATAGTTTTAAAATAAAAGTGTTTTCAAATCAAATATTTTTATTTTCGGTAAACAAAAACATGGGTTTTTTTTAAAAAAAATTTGGACTGATAAGGAAGTGGCACACTGAATCCCCGGCACCAAGTCTGTAAGTGTTCTTTTTCTGCTTTAAATATTTATATGGAACTGGACTGGAAATAATGCTGTAGATAGTACTGAGCCTTAGAGATAGTGCTATTGATAATGTAGTATTAGGGCTACAAAACTAGGACCGTACCTAAATTGCAATTGCGCGAAAATTACTCTGAAACTCTATCTGTTCATAAGACATTCTGTAATAAACAGTGAAACGAGTAAACTAATGTCATAAAATTCGTAAACAGGTAAATCGTTATGAGTACAAGGGTTACTCGGGAAAGAGGCCGTGGTTGAGGCCGAGGTAGCACCCAAGCTAGATCTGCGTCATCTGAACACATACCAGCTGGCGAGGCACGTCCACCACCGGTTAATGAAAATGGGCAGTATGACCGGGCCGCAGGGGATGACGCTTTGTCTCAGGCCATGTTGAGGGTTTTGGAAAGGGTGGCCGGAGCTAACATTGGGCCCATGAATAGGGGGTCCATTTCTGAATGACTTCGGGCCAACGGAGCTGAGATTTTTAGGGGCATATCTGGAGTGGCCCCAAATGTGGCTGAGTACTGGTTGGAAGCCACAGAGCGGATCATGGATGACCTAGACTGCTCAGCAGAACAGAAGTTGAAAGGGGCAGTGTCGTTGCTGCGGGATGAAGCGTATCAGTGGTGGATTATTGTGAGAGAGGGTACCCTAGCTGAGAGGGTAACATGGGAGCTATTCAAACAGACCTTTAAGGCAAAATATGTTGGAGCTAGCTATGTGGATGCACGCAGAAAGGAATTCTTGAATCTGACTCAGGGAAATAAGACCATTGCTGAATATGAGGCGGAGTTTCTACGATTGAGTCGGTATGATAATGGCATCATTTCCACCGAATATGAGCACAACATTCGTTTTGAGGATGGCCTCAGAGATGAGTTAAGGGTGCTCATAGCTCCGCAGAGAGAGTGAGATTTCACTGCACTGGTAGAGAAGGCTAAGATAGCCGAGGAGGTGAAGCAAACCGAATGGAAGAACCGTGATAGGGATCGGAATCGGTTCAGGAGGGATGCTGGACCAGCGGGTACTGAAAATCAAAATGTTAAGAGAGCTAGGATGGAGGAACCGGTTCGAGCAGTTCCGGTGAACACAGGTAGACCGCAAGCTTGTGGGGATTGAGGCAGAATGGATCAAGGAGAGTGCTGGAAGCGTTCTGGGGCTTGTCTTCGTTGTGGGTCTAAGGAGCATAGGATAAAGGATTGTCCTAGGAGGGCCACTCGGGCTCAGGGGGCCGAACAAGGGGCGTGCGACCGGCTCAACCTGTGAGGGATGGACCGCCGTTGCCAAGAGGTCGTGGACAGGGTCGCGGTGGTAATGGCCATGGACGTGGGGCACCCGGCAGGGGTATTGGTAACGCGGATGCTCGTCAGCCAGATTTGGTGTATGCTGCTTGTCGTCACGAGGAGGGTGACGCACCTGATGTCATAACTGGTACTGTAACACCCCGAACCCGAGACCGTCGCCAGAGTCGAACACGAGGTGTTAACAGACTTCAAACCACTTATTTGACATTTCCCAGGCAAGCTGCCAATCTGCGTACTAGTCGCTTTAAAAATCGTATCTTGAGTTCTGAAACTCGAAATCTAGTTCCATAAATTTTCCCTAGAACTAGACTCATATATCTATATGGTAGAATTTTTGTAGAATTTTTTGGTCGGGCCAATTAGTACAGTTTATTAGTCAAAGTCTCCCATGTTACAGGGATCGACTACACTGACCTTTGCGCATTACGACTTGGATATCTCCCTGTACAGAGCTTCAATACCGATGCCGTTTGTTTCTATAGAAACTAGACTCAGGGAGGAATCTGTACATATATGGAATGACTCCTAATTATCTCTGGTTAATTTATAATGAATTTCCAAAGTCGGAATAGGGAATCCAGAAACCGTTCTGGCCCTGTCTCACGAGAACCTGAATATCTCTTAACATACTGTCCATATGATCGTTTCGTTACTTCTATATGAAAATAGACTCATCAAGCTTCGATTAAATAATTTATTCATCAATTAATTCCACTCCTACTATTTTTAACGATTTTTCAATCTCACATCACTGCTGCTGCCAGCATCTGTTACGAAAGCAACTATGCCTATTTCGTGATTTCTCCTTGATCTAACTAGTAATTCATCATACATATCACCAATTATGATCATGACTAGCCATACCAAAGGCTAATCATTGTCAAACATCTCCCTACTACACTATTGCCATATCATGAATTTTAGCACCAAAATAATCAACCATGACATATGGCATAAAAAGGTCGAATTATCAAGATTTACGACCTAACGTTATGAAACCAAACCCAACCGAACATTTATGCCATTTTCGCATGGCTAAAAGTTTACATACCAAAGTTCAAACACAACAAAATAGCCTATACATGCCGAAATGTTCTCCTAAGCCGACTAAGAAGAAAGTACCAAAACTTGCTAGCCGGTGTGATGACTCCAATGACGGCCCGATCACGCAAAAAGAGACGAGTCCAAGAAACCTAAAATAGGTGACAAGGAAACACCGAGTGAGTATATAACTCAGTAAGTCATAAGCAATGCACTACCATCCATTAATAACATTATCACAATAGGAAACAAAATGGAACGAGGCTAGTTACTCCATCCATACCGAACCATGCCATAGTTCCTCAGACCTATCGGTTCAATCTCATACCAAATCATGCATTCACATTCCATATACTCATCAATAGGATATTTGAGGCATTTTCATACATCATTTTATTTTCGATACAATCATACAACTAAACGGCCTTTCACCTATTCCACGATAAATCTTATGTACGTGACTTCAAGTATATTTGTCACATAAGTTCAAACTTACCAAGCTCAACTCCAAATATAGACATAGCACCTATTAGCCATGAACTCAAGGTACTTACCCGATCCGCTGTCCGTGATCGACTCAATAATGTCGCACACTTAGTGTCCATAATGATTCAAAAGTATATATTAAGTCCGCACACTCAGTGCTATATAATCAACTCGCACACTTAGTGCTATATAGTCAAACTCGCACACTTAGTGCTACATAATCAAACTCGCACACTTAGTGCTACATAATCAAACTTGCACACTTAGTGCTGTACAATTTAAACCCGCACACTTAGCGCCAATCTCATGATCATAAATGTTTATACCCGCACTCTTAGTGCCGAGGTCAACAACTCAATACATCTCACCTCTTTTCTCTTCATTCAACACTTTCATCACCACATACATACATGTATATAAATTTATCATTCCATTCGGCATAATTACATAGACATTATGTCTATTTAGATCAATACAAAATATGTGCTTGATGACTTACTTTGTGTTGGGTAAGACGGTTCCAACTCGGCTACTCGATGATCTTTTCTTTGCCTTTGCTTGATTCTCTCCCTTTGATGTCTTGATCTAGAATAAACACATTTAGTAGTTTAATTTTCTTGCTGGATACTTATGTGTATAATTTAACGGTTTTCACTTCAAGGCCGAATGTATTATCACTATTATGGTAACCTAGTCTCGAGTATTTTTAATTCTAATATACAACATCATGAATCAACTCAACCTTATAAGCCAATATTACTCCTTCAATCGATTATCGAGAGTTAACAAAAAAATATTATCACAAACATATACACCTATATGGCCGAATATACCAAATTAAATTTAACCTTACTTATGTAATTACCTATAAGTTATTATACATCAAATTTCATACATTTAACCTTTTAGTGCCTATTAACCATTCTTTTGATCTTAACCTAAAATGACAACTCCCATACTCAACATTTCAACCGAATTATCCCTATCACCCGAACTAAAATTCGCACCTTAACTTCATACATTTTTTTTTTGACTTTCATAATTCATTCGGCCCCATCAAAGGACCCCTTTAACATACAAGGAAAATAATCATAGAGAAAGAAATTAACATTCTAATTAGACTCAATGTAACCGAATGTACCAAGTGCTACTAACCTACTTATTCAAAAATCTTCATTCCATACTATCATCCCCCTTTTATCCCATACAACATGAAAATGACCTCCAATGTTAACACTTGGATTCACGGCATGATGCCCAAACCACCATAAAAGCTCCAACTTTCTTAACATTACTAAGAGTGCATCCAATTACTAACTTAACCTATCATAAAACTAAATCAACAATTCAAGACTTACCTCTTACTAGCTAAAGAAGAATGCCGAATTTCTTTTGGCAAGTTCCCCTTATTTCTTCATCTCTTCATTCGGCCAAGAAGACCGATTTCTTCTTTTGTTTTCATCACATTTTCATTCTTTTTTTTTTCTTTTATTATTTCCTTTCTTTTACATAAAATAATGACACTTCATGGAAATTTACCACATATTCTAATATATGCTCCATCATGGCCGGCCACTATGTATAAAAAGGGAGTATTTGACATGCAAAACCATTATTTTCACTACATGCTTTAATAGGTCCTTATAGATTAACCTATCACATTTCAAAAGTGTCACACATAAGTCCTATTAACTAAATTCACATGCAATCGACTAAATCGAAGCTTAAAACTTTCACACATTCATATTCACATATTCTAGACAATAATTATCACATTCAAATACTTCGATGACTCGGTTTAGCGGTCCTGAAACCACTTCCCGACTAGGGTCAATTTAGGGCTGTCACAGGTACGTTTTTTATATTTGGTGTACCTTATACTGCTCTGATTGATGTGGGATCAACCCATTCAAATGTGGCATATAACATTTCTGGGGCACTGGGTGTGCACTTCGAGGAGACTGTGTGTGGGGTGTCTGTGATAAGTCCTTTAGGTCATTCGGTTAAGGTAGAGAAACTCTTCAAGGAGGTGCCTCTGGAGATTCAAGGTGGGGTTTTCTGTGGGGATTTGATGGAGTTACCGCTTGAAGAATTCGATTTGATACTAGGGATGGATTGGTTGACCAAGCATAAGGCAACTTTGGATTGTGCAGCTAAGAGGATGGTGTTAAGGACTGTCAATGATGAAGAGGTAATGATTATTGGAGAATGAAGGGATTACTTATCCAATGTAGTATCGGCGTTGAGGGCTGAGAAACTGATGAGCAAGGGATGCGAGGCATATCTGGCTTTGGTAAGCCAAGCTGAAACTGAGGATCTGACTGTGGAGACCATCAGAACTGTTAGGGAATTCCGGGATGTTTTTCCGAAAGAGCTTCCTGGATTACCTCCAAATCGGGAAGTTGAGTTTGGAATCGATTTGTTGCCTAGAACAGCTCTAGTATCTATTGCACCCTATAGGATGGCACCGAAGGAGTTAGTGGAACTGAAGGCTCAAATTCAAGAGTTGTTAGATAGAGGCTTCATTAGGCCTAGTGTGTCTTCTTGGGGAGCACCGGTCTTGTTTGTGAAGAAAAAGGACAGAACGATGCGCATGTGCATCGATTATCGCCAGTTGAACAAACTGACGATTAAGAATAAGTATCCACTACCAAGGATTGACGATCTGTTTGCCCAGCTTAGGGGAGCTTCGGTATTCTCCAAAATCGATCTTCGTTCTGGATACCATCAGCTAAGGGTAAAAGAAGAGGATATTCATAAGACAGCATTCTGAACTTGATATGGACATTATGAGTTTGTGGTCATGTCGTTTGGGCTGATGAACGCACCTGCAGCTTTTATGGATCTGATGAATCGAGTATTCCAACCTTACTTGGATCGGTTCGTAGTCGTCTTTATCGATGATATCCTGGTATACTCTAAAACGGAGGCGAAGCATGATGAGCATCTCCGTATTGTGCTGCAAGTGTTAAGGGAAAAGGAGCTCTATGCAAAATTCAGCAAGTGTGAATTCTGGTTGAGGGAGGTAACCTTCCTAGGGCATGTGGTCTCTGCCGAGGGAATTAAGGTGGATCCTCGTAAAATTGAAGCGATTCTGGAATGGAAGCCACCTAGGTCAGTATCGAAAATTTGGAGTTTCCTAGGGTTGGCAGGTTACTACAGAAGGTTTGTGGAGGGTTTCTCGGTAATGGCGGCACCCTTGACAAAACTCATAAGGAAAAGAGTACCATTTGTCTGGACCGAGAAACAGTAAAAAGCTTTTGATCAGTTGAAAAAGGTATTGATCGAAGCGCTAGTGTTGATTCAACCGGTGTCTGGGAAGGACTTTACTGTATACAGCGATGCATCGCATGTGGGGTTAGGTTGCATACTGATGCAAGAGGGCAAGGTGGTCGCTTATGCATCGCGACAGCTTAAGGCTCATGAGGTGAATTACCCTACGCATGATTTGGAGCTAGCAGCGGTGATTTTTGCGTTAAAAATTTGGAGACACTACTTATATGGGGAAAAGTGCATCATATACACAGATCATAAGAGCCAAAATTATTTGTTGACTCAAAAGGAGTTGAACCTTAGGCAACGTAGATGGGTGGAGTTGCTTAAAGACTACGACTGTTCGATAGAGTACCACCCAGGAAAGGCTAATGTGGTGGAGGATGTGTTGAGTCGAAGGGTTGTTACTGATTATAGAGCCTTGTTCGCACGTTTTATGTCTGTACGACGATGGAAGCTTGTTGGAAGAACTGTAAGTAAGGCCTACTTGGACTGAGCAGATTAAGGAAAAACAGTTGAAGGACAATTCATTAGCTCTTCGGTTCCAGCAAGTTAAGAGTGGTGAGAACGAGGATTTTGGGTTGAACACTGAAGGAGTTCTGTGCTTTCGTGGAAGGGTTTGTATTCTAAAGGACCCTAAATTGAGGCAGTTAATTCTAAAAGAGGCTCATGGTGGACTCTGTGCCATGCATCCTGGAGGAAATAAGTTATATCGAGACTTGCGAGAGGTGTACTGGTGGCCCGGATTAAAACGAGAGGTGACTGAATTTGTTGGGAAATGTCTGACGTGCCAGCAGGTTAAGGCTGAGCACCAATTGCCTTCGGGATTATTGCAACCTGTGAAAATTCTGCTATGGAAGTGGGAAAGAGTAACAATGGACTTTGTGAGTGGGTTACCTTTGACACCCACCAAGAAAGATTCGGTGTGGGTGGTTGTGGATAGGTTAATAAAATCTGCTCATTTCATACATGTTCGTACCGACTACTCACTGCAAAAGTTGGCCAAGTTATATGTGGCGGAGGTAGTGCGACTGCATGGGGTGCCAGTGTCGATAATTTCTGATCGAGACCCTAGGTTTACATCTCGGTTTTGGCAAAAGTTGCAGGAAGCGTTGGGTACACGATTGGATTTTAGCACCGCTTTTCACCCACAGACAGATGGACAGTCAGAAAGGGTTATTCAAGTTCTGGAAGATATGTTGAGAGGTTGTATCATTGATTTTCGTGGAAGTTGGGAGGACTACTTACCATTGGTGGAGTTTGCTTACAATAACAGCTATCAAGCAAGTATTCTGATGGCACCATATGAAGCGCTTTATGGGCGAAGATGTCGTACGCTAACGTGTTGGATAGAGTTGGGTGAACGACAAGTGCTTGGTCCGGAATTGGTGGTAGACACTGAAAGCAAGGTTAGGCTGATAAGGGATCGGTTAAAGGAGGCATCCGATAGACAGAAGTTGTATGCGGATCTGAAGCGCAAAGAGATTGAGTTCGCTGTTGGGGATATGGTTCTCTTGAAGGTTTCCCCTTGGAAGAAAATTTTGAGATTTGGTAAGAAGGGTAAGTTGAGCCCACGGTTTATTGGGCCTTACCGAATTGTTAAGCGGGTTGGACCAGTGGCTTATCAGCTAGAGTTACCACCGGAACCGCATCGTATCCACGACGTTTTTCATGTATCCATGCTGAGGCGGTATCGATCTAACCCAACTCATATCATACCAGTTGCAGAAATGGAGGTACAGTCAGATTTAACCTTCGAAGAGGAACCTGTGCAAATACTTGATCGTGACGTCAAGGTGTTGAGAAGGAAATCAGTACCACTAGTGAAAGTACTTTGGAGGAACCATGGCAAAGAAGAAGCTACTTGGGAGACTGAGGAGGCTATGCGTCAACAGTACCCTCAACTATTCTAATAAGGTAAAATTTCGAGGTCGAAATTTCTTTAAAGAGGGTAGAGTTGTAACATCCTGATTTTCGGATTTATTCGCGATTTACAATATTTTGTAAAGATTTTAAAAATTTTGTATTTGGATGTAAAATTAATATTTTGAGTAGGTAAATGGGCTTATAGAAGACCCATGTGTTGGCCAAAACCCGGTTGAATTTTTGAATTTTGGACTTAGGAGTTAGGGGTTCTGGCTAGGTGCCCTTGTATAGAGTTATGGGTAAATTGCATCACAAAAAGAGCCTTAGTAGAGTGGCAAGGGTGACGCCACTAGGCTCCTAAAAAGGTGGCGTGTGGAGCATTGGGGAAAGCATGGGATCGATTCCCTGTGTTGACAAATAGATGCATTATTTTTAAGTGCTGGAGGGGTAAGTGTTGGAGTCCAGGTGGATTCTGCTAGAGGAGAGTTTGAATCAGTTCAAACGCTTGGATTAAGGAGGGATAAGGGGAGAGATTTAAGGGATTGGGAGAGAGGCTAGGAGTTGGCCGAATTTTGGGAATTGAAGAGGGAAAAATCGGCAGGGGGTTTGAGGTTAGTATTTCGGCACCTAGGGTATTGGGTGGTGCCGTTCTCTTCTGCTCTGACATCACAAGGTTTTTTTTTCTCTCTTTTTCCTCTCTAGCCGAAACTACCACTTCCCCTATTCTTCTTTTTCTATTTTTCTTCTTCAAAACTATTCATCAATTCTGCTGTTCATCAATACTTTTGCCGAATCCATAAAAGCCGAAATCTTGAACACACATTACTGGTACCGATTTCTTCAAAGCCAAACCCTTTAACATTGTGTTTCCATTAATCAACGATTATTCTTTCTAAACTCTAGAGACCTGTCGGCAATTCTAAATCTAGGTTATAGTTTCATATTGTCATCTCCTTCATCACCCAAAAGCCGAAAAACCATAGATTTGGGGGATTATAGCCGAAACTTCAAAAATCTGGGAGTCGAGTTATACCATCGTTTGAAAGATAAATCTGCACCAGATTGCGTGGAGATCAAAAAGGAGTAAGGGGTTAAGTGTTCATCATCTCAGATCTGGTCCTATTTTACAAAGTTAGGAAAAGCCGAAGTCTTTAAAATCTAGGGAGGCTGTCGATTTGGGCATGTGGCTCTAAGGGTTTTTAACTGACGTTTTCTATCAATGATTAGTGTCTTCTTAAGTGTTGGATTGAAGGTGTGGGTTGTTGGAGCAATCAGATTCGGAGCTAGCTATCGATTTTGGCAAAAAGGTAAGGTTTCGAAGGCTTTTAGGGACATGATTTGATCATGGATAAGTAGGTTGTGGGTTTAGTGATTATGGTTTGTAAATAAGAACTGTGCTAATCAATTGTAGGACATCGGAAGAGATCTCAGTAGCAGTCGTCGCGAATCAGGTGTGTACCGGACACCCTTTCTTAGTTCAATTCGGCAAAAGCCAAAATGCCGAAATTCCGGCATTTCATGGGCTTGTGAGTATGCGAATGCTCTCGAGACATAGAGTAATTGTTAGATCTAGCACCGCAAGGTGGTAAGTAAGTTCGTGTGACGTTTTAGCGTACTTCGGAAAAATGGTCTCGATGGGCCAAAACTGGGCCCAATGGGCTTACGGACCAATATGGGTAAGAGATGGGCAAATTAGCCTGTTAGTTAGATGGTGGAACCAAACTGCATAACACTGTTGAAAATTACTTAAATAGCTTGTGTAGTTGCTAAGTTACGAAAATTACCCCTAAAGAGCAAAATTACCGATATACCCCTAGGGTTTAAATTGGCTAAACTGCATGATTGATTAATATTGTATTTTACATGATATGCTTTTATTAATATCTGTTGCATGGGATTGGGGTATTGATGGAGGAAGTATTGAAAGTGGTTCATCCACGTACTGGAGGCTTTGCCTCAACTTACTGATATTTGAGTAGCGTTGCTGCAACTGTGGAGTGTAGGGCTGGGTGGGTTGAGATATTCCCCACATGGAGTGTAGGGCTGGTACGGGTGCAGTGTAGCGGTTGGTGGGTTGAGTAGTCTCCCCAGAACGAGGTACGGTCACTACGAGTTCTTAGTGATGCCGTTCGGGCTCACTAATGCCCCTGTGGTATTTATGGATTTGTTGAATCGGGTCTTCAGACAGTATTTGGACCGGTTCGTAGTTGTGTTCATTGATGACATCTTGGTCTATTCAGGAGATGAGACCGAACATGCTGAGCACCTGAGATTAGTGTTGCAAATTTTGCGGGATAAGCAGTTATATGCTAAGTTCAGCAAGTGTGAGTTCTGGTTAAGAGAGGTTAGCTTCTTGGGTCATGTGGTATCCGCATCGGGTATTCGAGTTAACCCGAGCAAAATTTTAGCCATACTTAACTGGAAGCCTCCAAGAAATATTACCGAAGTTCGGAGCTTCCTAGGGCTCGCCGGTTATTACCGACGATTTGTAAAAGGTTTCTCGATGATAGCTGCACCGTTGACGAAACTACTCCAAAAAGATGTTGAGTTTGAGTGGACAGAGAACTGTCAGAAGAGTTTCGATCGACTAAAGACCTGTTTAACCGAAGCTCCAGTGCTAGTACAACCGGAGTCCTGCAAAGTGTTTGTCATTTATAGTGATGCATCCTTACTTGGGCTAGGTTGTGTGTTGATGCAAGAAGGTCGAGTTGTGGCTTACGCGTCGAGACAATTAAAGCCGCATGAGAGAAACTATCCGACCCATGATCTTGAATTGGCGGCCATAGTGTTCGCCCTGAAAATATGGCGGCATTACTTGTTTGGGGAAAGGTGTCATATTTATTCGGACCACAAAAGTCTTAAATATTTGATGACTCAAAGAGATCTAAATCTGCGACAAAGACGTTGGCTTGAGTTGTTGAAAGACTATGAACTTGTTATTGATTATCACCCGGGAAAGGCTAACGTGGTTGCCGATGCTCTAAGTCGGAAAGCACTGTTTGCTTTGAGAGAGGTGAATGCTCACTTGTCCGTCTCACCCGATGGGGTGCTAGTAGCTGAATTAGAGGCCAAACCATTATTGATTCGTCAAATACTTGAATTCCAGAAAGTCGACGCTGAATTGGTCACTAAACGAGCTGAATGTGCTTCGAATGAGGAATCGGAGTTTCAGATTGACGACAATGATTGCTTGAGGTTCAGAGGTCGATTATGTGTTCCAAGAAATTCGGAACTTATTTCAATGATTTTGGACGAGGCTCACAGTAGTCAAATGTCAGTCCACCCAGGTAGTACTAAAATGTACAATGACCTGAAACGTCAATTTTGGTGGCCCGGTATGAAACGAGACATTTCTGAATTTGTTTCAAGGTGTTTGATATGCCAACAAGTAAAAGCGGAACATCAAGTGCCGTCGGGATTACTTCAGCCGATCATGATACCCGAATGGAAGTGGGATCGGGTAACGATGGATTTTGTATCTGGATTGCCATTGTCATCAAGCAAGAAAGATGCAATCTGGGTTATTGTTGATAGATTGACCAAGTCTGCTCATTTTATCCCTGTCTGTACAGATTTTTCGCTCGATAAATTGGCAGAATTATGCACCTCCCAAATTGTTCGATTGCATGGGGTACCTATTTCTATCGTGTCGGATAGAGACCCAAGATTTACATTGCGATTTTGGAAAAATTTACAAGAAGCGTTGGGTACTAAGATGCATTTTAGCACCGCATTTCATCCCCAGACTGATGGCCAATCTGAACGAATAATTCAGATACTCGAGGATATGTTGAGATTTTGCGTCTTAGAGTTTTGTGGTTCATGGGAAAGATATTTGCCTTTGATCGAATTCGCTTACAACAATAGCATTCAATCAAGCATTAAGATGGCACCTTACGAGGCCTTATACGGTCGTAAATGCCGTACCCCATTATTTTGGACTGAACTTAGTGAAAGTAAAATTTTTGGGGTTGATTTGATTAAGGATGCTGAGCAGAAAGTTCGAGTAATTCGTGAAAGTTTGAAAGCCGCTTCGGATCGTCAAAAGTCGTATGCGGATTTGAAAGGAAAAGACATTGAATATCAGGTTGGAGACAAAGTATTTCTCAAAGTTTCACCCTGGAAGAAGGTGCTTAGATTTAGTCGTAAGGGCAAACTAAGTCCGAGGTTCATCGGTCCGTATGAGGTATCCGAACGAGTTGGACCAGTTGCATACCGATTAATTTTGCCCCCTGAGCTTGAAAAGATTCACAACGTTTTCCATGTCTCGATGCTTCGATGATATAGGTCCGACCCGTCGCACGTAATCACTCCATCTGAGATCGAGATTCAGCCTAACTTGAGTTATGAAGAAGAACCGGTTCGCATTTTGTTGCATGAAGTAAAAGAGTTGTGAAGTAAGAAAATCCCATTAGTGAAGGTGTTGTGGCATAAACACGGAATTGAAGAAGCCACTTGGGAACTTGAGGACTCTATGAAGGATTGATATCCAAAATTATTCACCGGTAAGATTTTCGGGGACGGAAATTTCTTATGTGGGGGAGAGTTGTGACAACCCTAGTGTGACCCTAGTCGGAAAGTGGTTTCGGGACCACAAAACCGAGTCATAAAAATAATTAATTGCTGTATTCTATGCTTATTATGTGTGTACATGAGTATGTGGAAGTTTCATTCTCTAATTTTGCCAATTGCATGAGAAATTATTAAATAGGGATCGATATGAGACATGGTGAAATATGATAGGCTAATTTAAAATGGTCTATTAGTACATGTACCAAAAAGGGTGGTTTTGCATGTCAATTTACCCAAAAGATGAAGAGTGGCCGGCCAAGGGGTGATGGTGCTCCACTTATTCTAATTTAATATGTTTTGTTTAGTTAACAAATGGCTTAAAATAATTATAATAAATTTGAATAAAAGAGAAAAAGGGAAGAGGAGTGTTCATCTTCTTCTCCATCTTGCCAAGGCCGAAACAAGGAAGAAAAATAAGGGGAACTTACCTAGAGCAAGTCGGCATTCATCTTTAGCTATAGGAGGTAAGCTTTGAATTTGTTGATTTGGATTTATAATATGCTAAGCTAAATTGTGGATGCACTCTTGGTAATGTCAAGAAAGTTGAGATTTTTCATGGTGATTTGGGCTATATGCCGAATGACTAAGTCTTAGAATAGGGTAGAGATTTTGGATGAGTAGTTTAGAGGCTCCTTGTACATTCGCTCAAAAGGTGAGTTTATTGAGAATGTTAATTTCTTCCTTTATGATTATTTTCCTAGCATGTTAAATGGTTCTTGATAGGGCCGAATGAGTTATGGAAGTTTTTATAAATGTATGAAGTTCAAGGTGCAAAATTTTAGTCTTGATGTTATGGATAATTCGGTTGAGATATGGGGAGAGGGAGTTGTCATTTAGGTTAAGATCAAAGGGATGAGCAATAGGCATTAAAAGGTGAAATGTGTGAAACTTAAGGTGTAAAAACCTATATGTAATTACATAGGAAATGTTAAAAAACTAACATGATATATTCGGCCATGTAAAGTACATCCTGGAGATATTATATTTAATTCCCTACAATCGACTAAATGGGTGATTAGTAAGGGTGATTGCCGAATATACTAACATACATATGCATGTGTAATTGGATTGTAAATATTTAGCAAGGCGGTTAAACTAGTTGATTTATTGATTAAGCTCAAGGAGTTAAAGGAGGAGAATCGAGCAAAGGCAAAGAAAAGATCATCGAGTAGCCGAGTTGGAACCGTCTTACCCAACACAAGTAAGTCATTAAGCATATATTTTGTATTAATTTAAATGGTCATAACGTCTATGTAATGATGCTGAATGGAATGATAAATATATATATATATACATGTATGCATGGGGTGATGAAAGTATTGAATAAAAAAGAAAAGAGGTGAGATGTATTGAGTTGTTGGTTTCGGCACTAAGTGTGCGGGTGTAAACATTTATGATCATGAGATTGGCACTAAGTGTGCGGGTTTAAATTGTACAGCACTAAGTGTGCGAGTTTGATTATATAGCACTAAGTGTGCGAGTTGATTATATAGCACTGAGTGTGCGGACTTAATATATATTTTTGAATCACTATGGACACTAAGTGTGCGACATTATTGAGTTGATCACGGACAGCGGATCGGGTAAGTACCTTGAGTTCATGGCTAATAGGCGCTATGTTTATATTTGGAGTTGAGCTTGGTAAGTTTGAACCTATGTGACAATTATAATTGAAGTCACGTACATAAGATTTATCGTGGAATAGGTGAAAGGTCGTTTAGTTGTATGATTGTAACGAAAATAAAATGATGTATGAAAATGCCTCAAATATCCTATTGATTAGTATATGGAATGTGAATGCATGACTTGGTATGAGATTGAACCGATAGGTCTAAGGAACTATGGTATGGTTCGGTATGGATGGAGTAACTAGCCTCGTTCCATTTTGTTTCCTCTTGTGATAATGTTATTAATGGATGGTAGTGCATTGCTTATGACTTACTGAGTTATATACTCACTCGGTGTTTCCTTGTCACCTATTCTAGGTTTCTTGGACTCGTCTCTTTTTGCGTGATCGGGCCGTCATCGAAGTCATCACACCGGCTAGCAACTTTTGGTATCTTCTTTTTAGTCGGTCTAGGAGAACATTTCGACATGTATAGGCTAATATGTTTTGTTGAAATTTGGTATGTAAACTTTTAGCCATGCGAAAATGGCATAAATGTTCGGTTGGATTTGGTTCTATAATGTTAGGTCGTAAGTCTTGGTAATTCGATTTTTATGCCATATGTCATGGTTGATTATTTTTGGTGTTAAAATTCATGATATGGCAATAGTATAGTAGGGAGATGTTTGACAATGATTAGCCTTTGGCATGGCTAGTCAAGATCATAATTTGTGATATGTATGATGAATTACTAGTTAGATCAAGGAGAAATCACGAAATAGGCATAGTTGCTTTATTAACAGATGCTGGCAGCAGCAGTGACGTGAGATTGAAAAATCACTAAAAACATTAGGAATGGAATTAATTAATGAATAAATTATGTAATCGAAGGTAGATGAGTCTACTTTCATATAGAAGAAACGAAATGACCATATGAGCTGTATGTTAGGAGATAATTAAACTCTTGTGAAACAGGGCCAGAGCGATTTCTGGATCCCCTGTCCTGACTTCAGAAATTCACCTTAAATTAATCAGAGACAATTAGAAGTCATGATTTATATGTATAGATTCCCTTTTGAGTCTAGTTTCATTAGACACCAACGGCATAAGTATTGGAGCTCTGTAAAGGGAGATATCTATGTCGTAATGCACAAGGGTCAGAGTAGTCGAACCCAGGAACAGGGACGACTTGAACTAATAAACTGTACCAATTGGCCCGACCAAAAATTCTACAAAAATTCTACCATATAGATATATGAGTCTAGTTCTGGGGAAAATTTACGCAACTGGATTTCGAGTTTCAGAACTCAAGATATGATTTTTAAAGCAAATAGTACGCAGATTGGAAGCTTGTCTGGGAAATTTTTAATAAGTGGTTTGAAGTCTGTTAACACCTCGTGTTAGACTCCGGCGACCGGTCTCGGGTTCGGGGTGTTACATTCGGAGTGGCCACACGTTTTCTGCAAATTTGTTTTCTTCTGGTGCACTAGATTTTCCATATTTTCGTTTATGGTTTTGGGTTTTTTTTGTAATAAGGCTGCTTAATTATTTTTATGGTTTGGGTTGTTTCTTTATTATTTAATTCTATTATGATAAAACTGATCCATGATAACTAACGAAATAGATTAGCTCTAGGACGCGTTTTCAAAAACACTAAGTGATTTCAAAATAACACGAATACAAGTAAGACTTCCGCTAAGCAAACGTTTTCAACCTTTTCTTAAGATGGACATAACCAAACGGTTTTCTCAAAATTATACGAGTTGTTAGAGTGTGGCAATGGCGGTGTGCATGTCTAGGATTGGATCCGAAGGGAGCTTGGTACTTAAGCAGTCCGATGGACTCACCTCCTCTCTTTCCTGGTTTCCTACCTGGTGCACAGCTTCCATTCACTTTAACCTACTTTTAAAAGTGTCTTTTACAACACCAACTAAGTTTTTTCCAAACTAAGTAATACGACATGTTTTGAACGCTTCGATGTGGCGCATCAGATCCAGTCATAACGTCTAGGCCGGGTTTGGGGTGTTACAAGGTACTTTGACTATTCGAACTTAACGAGAAAAGTCGCAACCCAATAAGTTAGGGCACTACTTTTTCGAAATTTCCAAACACCAAGCATTGCTTTTATATGTTTTTTTTTGAAAATTTTGGAGCCTTGTCTTTTAAAGATGATGCATAGGGAATTGTATTGCATTATAAATCATACATAGTAACATATTATTGTAGTTGGTAAATAAAACGTGCATTTAAACAAAATGATGGCAATGGTATAAAGAACGTGCCTTAGATTCATACATATAAAATAGCAAATATTAATAATATGCATACAAAGATATATAATATGTATTGAGAACGAATAAACGTAATATATAAACATATGAAATAATATTTAAATGATGCGTGATATAAAATCAAACATAAATAATGCATAAATAGAATAAATGTAGTGTCAATATGCATATAATTATAAAATAACACATACATGATACATATAATACCAAACGTATAGAAGAACTAAAAAAATGATTGATTGCTAACAAAAATATACATACAATTAAAAACAAGATATTTCATACCAAAAGTGTTTAATATATAATATAATAACATGGTAGCAACAATAAAAGAATAATAATTATATAACAATATATCGGTTTGAAAGTATGTAAGAGATTTCATAATATAACAATATTAGTTTAAAATGAAATAATATATGTATAGTAAATAAAAAAATGAAATGTGTATATAATGTAAGTTAAAAATTTGATTTAACAATAATAATTTACATTTTAAAATAATATATATAATATAAACATAAATAATATAATTTGCGGTACGCGATATACATTACATATATATGAAAAGAAAATAAATAATATAAAAATAAAACATAATAAAGATTATATAATAAAATGTAATATAAACATATAAGAAAAATAATGGATATAATATAAAGTAACATATAAAGCAACACATATATATAAGTAATTAATAAATATAGCATACGTGAAAATATAATAATAAATAAAAGAGATTTAAATAAAAATTTAAGGAAAATAATATATATAATAAGTAATAATATATAATTAAAAAGAATACTTATAATAAAACAATTTTATAATATATAATATAAATGTAAAATTAAAATAAACAAATAATATATATATATATATAGAATAATATAATAAGTATAGGACTAAATTTAAAGCTTAACAAAATTATGGGGAAAATTTTGAAAGGAATAAAACTGAATTAAGTACCTATTTAAAACGCGCGAAATTAAAAGGACACACCGGGCAAATTTCCCTATTCCCAAAACGGCGATGTTTCCCAAAATGAGATTTAACAACTGTCAGGACCAAATTAAAACTAAAATAAAATAGCAGGGCCGAATCATAAAATAAGGTTTTAATTGTAAACGCAAAAAGGAGCGGAAGGACTAATTGAGCAATTAACCCAGTTATAAAAACGCGCGGATCCTCCACGGGTAATCGGGTCAACACACGGATCCTGAGGGTCTAAAACGCTGTCGTTTTGACAAGGCTATATAAGCCAAATCTTCTGCTTTAAAATCATTTAGAAACCCAGTTTCTAAAAAAAAACAAAGAAAAATCCTCTGAAGAGGATCCCTGGTCCTATGAGCTCCGACGTTTAGCCGATCAGCTCTGGTCATCGAACCTCCACGCTGAGATCCACGCGCCGCCACTGACTCCGCCACACACGACGGTCGGAACTTGAAAAGTTTCGCTTTTCAAGGTGATTCTCCAGGTATACTCTCTCTATCTATTTAATATATTATATGCATAAACTCATGATCAAGAGAATTAAACGCAAATAAAAATATGTCACCTTTGTCTTCTGTAAAAGATCACTGGTATATTATTGCAAAAAAACTCTGTGTACAATATTTTTGGTTTCTGCCTCGTGTCCGTTTTTACAGATTAAAAAGAAGGCTTTATAGCCTCTACTACTACAAGTTTTGGAAAGAAATCTTCGATTTCTTTCCGTATTTGCTTCGCATGTCTGCTGTGATTTTCTTTCCTTTTCTTGCAGGTACTTGCGAAAAATCCTGCAATGACAAAGGCCTGACGATGGTCCACTGGTGGCGTTGATCTCGGCGTGACTTGGGCCTAGAATCATGACCTTGACGGGGTAGCTAGAACAGTAGGAGCTGAAGAGTCATGAGGCTTGGCTTCTGGAACCTTCTGTTTGCGGCGCAAGGAGAAAGGCAGAAGCCCTAGGGTTTCATGCCTTGGTGTAACAAACTGGGCCACTTGGGCCCGTTTTGTCCTGGGTCCACTTGGGTCTGTTGTAATGGGTCTTAGTTTTAGTGTATCTGGGTAGGATGTAATAGTGGGCCTGCTGGTTATTGTAACTGGGTAAGGTCTCTTGTATTTGGGTCTTCCGTTTAGGCTTTTGTATTTGGGTAAATGACTATTAAGAGACTTTAAATTTTGAAATTTTGGATTATGCCTTGGCTTCCAATGGGCCGGGCAAAATTGAGGTATTACAGCTGCCCCTCTTTGCTCATTGCTGTATAATAGGTATAAAGCAAAGATATAAAAGAGCCAATTTTGCCCGGGCTCACCGAACCTTGAATTTTCAATCTGCTCCCCGCAAAATTTGCTTCTTCGATTTGTAGAGATGCCAAATCATCTTGATCTATTTGAGAACTGTTGAGAATCATATCTGCTATGTCCTTGTTTTTTCCCTTGTAAGCACAAGGATGCCAAACCATCTCAAGTTTGTTTTAGCACATTTGAGAGTCATATCTGCAATGTCCTCGTTTTTTCCCTTGTAAGCCCAAGGATGCCAAACCATCTTGAGTTTGTTTAAGAACATTTGAGAGTCATATCTGCAATGTCCTCGATTTGTTCCTTGTAAACACAAGAATACCAAATCATCTTGGATCTACTTCAGTATAAACATCTGAAGGTTAGATCTGTTACATTTGAAAACTTTTGAGAGCCATATCTGCTATGTCCTCGATTTGTTCCTTGTAAACACAGGAATACCAAATCATCTTGGATCTGCTTCAGTATAAACATCTGAAGGTTAAATATGCTATATCTGAGAACGTTTGAGAATTAAATCTGCTATGTCCTCGATTTGTCCCTTGTAAGCACAAGGATGCCAAACCATCTTGAGTTTGTTTAAGAACATTTGAGAGTCATATCTGCAATGTCCTCAATTTGTTCCTTGTAAATACAAGAATACCAAATCATCTTGGATCTGCTTTAGTATAAACATCTGAAGGTTAGATCTGCTACATTTGAGAACTTTTGAGAGTCATATCTGCTATGTCCTCGATTTGTTCCTTGTAAACACAAGAATACTCAATCATCTTGGATCTGCCTCAGTATAAACATCTGAAGGTTAGATCTGCTATTTTCAATTTGTTTCCCATAAGCACAGGGATGCCATGTTGAAATCTTTGATCTTCAGTGTCCCCTAGAGGATATGACCTGCAGAATGAGTAAGTGCCTATGCCTAAGTATGCTATGATTGAAATGAGTCGAATGTCCTTAACATGTTATGATGCAAAGTGCTGTGAATATGACCCCTATCTCAGGTGTCATTATTCATTCCTTCATTTGTCTTTCTCAAAATTTCAGCTTGTAGGCCTTCATCCAATGCTATGATCTACTGAGGATGCCTGTAAGAATTGAATCATCCATTTCTTTTTGGACTAGAAGAAAGAAATCCCTCGAGTTCCTTCATCCCTTACTTACGTAAATTTCTCAAATAATTGTCCTGTTTTAGTTTCTTGTATTATCTAGAAATTTCCAGAGTAATATGCAAAACTTCATTTGTAAAGATATTTAGTTCATCAATCATTATTTCTATGCAACACACTTTATGAATAATGGGACGAATAAATTGATCTTGAGGATAATGATTTATCAAAAAGACAAAGGAGGTTAATCTAGGAATCTATCTTTGAGAAGAAAGAGAATCCAAAGATAGTAAACAGGACAAAAAATCAAATGCCCTAGATATCGTCGCTTGAGCGTCTATACACCAGCTCCATGAAGACTTTCTTGAGTTCAACATGTGTTTAAAAGATCCAAAGTAATTCGTTGATGCCTCGATATGTACCATACTTCACTTCTCGTCGAATCCGGTATAGCAAGGCCACTGCATTACTTTCCAAATTTGAGCTGCCCTTTCAAGTTTTCAACTCAAAACCCCTTTGGTCTTAAGGCGCCCTTTGCGGGTTTTCACCTTGGCCTCTCTATTTTTTCTTTTTTCTCTTTATTTTTTTCTCTTTTTCTTTTCTTTTTGAAATAGAAGTCCCAAAGTGCCATTTGTGGGTTTTCACCTTGGCTTCCCTTCTCCTTCAGACAAAGTACTCTTTGACTGAGTCCGAATTCACTGGATCAGATAAATTCTTCCTATCCATTTCTTGTCAAAATCAATGCACCTCTAGAGAAAGCCCTCTTCGTAACATATGGCCCTTCCCAATTCGGCATCCTTTTTCAAGGTTTCCTTTATGAGATTCTTTTGGACGAACCTTCTTTGTCATAAGTCTGTGTCATCCATTCTTGGTACATTTGCTTAGGATGAATACTTTTAAGTTAAGTTTACTAGAGGTATTCAATTCTTGACTCCATCAAAGCTTGGAGGAAAAATCTTGATTCATAAACCCATGAGAAAAGGGATTACCCCAGTAGCCGTCCTGGCTGTTGTTTGTCAAACCCTATAAAAAGATGGTTCAATGATTCTCAGCAGACAAGAATGAAATTGCTGACTTTATCCTTCAACCTGGAAAGCTGAGGTACAGAGATTACTCCTGGAGCATACATCCCACCATGACTCGATGATGTTTTTGAAGCATCCCTAATCTTCATAAATTGCCCCCAACTGTGATGCTGCCAAATGAGCGTAGCAAATAGGAGGCACAACAAATATGGCTGTAGTGCTCCTTTGATACATGTAGGATAGAGAATGAACAAACTCTTGCAGATCATCAGTCGAAAACCCAGCTTGGTCTAAAAGAACATGATGGTAGGTCTGCCTCGTGATTCCAATCATTCCAGCATGGGTACCAAGGTAAAAATCATTGTTCTTTGGATGGCATACTTTGTTGTCAATGACAGTACCATGTAGCACATTGTCAGGAGATCCCTGCTGAAAAAAAAACTTGGTATGATGGTTTTTCGTACAATAATAACCACAATCTTTAGGGTTCCACTTCTCACCAAGGAACTTGCAAGCCTCAATAACTTGATCAAAACTTGATTGAATTGAGACTCGCTAACCCTCTCCCTGAAAATAATGATTTGATCAGGTTTCTTCTTCTCTGAACTTGTATAGAAGTCTAAGAGAGCTTCTTTTATGATACCATCATCAACTTTGTCAGAAACTGGTTTTGAAGAAAGAATCTATTATTTTAAGCTTCAGAGACTGTGTACGGCCTGATGCCCCATAGCTGAAAATTAATGGCCACCGCTTGGAGCTAACCATCGCAGCTATTGACGGCACATCAGACTGCTCAGGAAAGCCAAACAATGCACCCATTCCAAGGATGATGGTTGGAACCTTTGAAACAACTGGAATTGAAGGTGTTTGCCCCAGCGTAAGCATAGAGAGTAGGCAGTAGTTTCTTATGCCAATTTTTACCAGTCTCGGTCATCTTTTGTAATTTGTTTTTTTTCTTCTTTTTCTTTTCTTTTGGCAACCTTTGTTGTACTGTGGTATGGCGCATTATCTTTGAAAAGACTGCAAACTTTTGGCATTGTGCAGTTATATATAATCTTTTTTTTTGAAATAGATGACTTTTGACTTTGTAATATTGGCATATGAAGCTATCTCCCCCTCTTAATGGAGTAGTTGACGTCTACAAAGATGAGTCATTGTCAGCTTGAAACTTTTGATGAGCTCGGGCCCATAACATACATGTCCCATAAGTCTTTACTCCTTTAAATTTGGCATTCATTGTACAACTGATGCGATCCCTTTCCATGGTGGACCAATAGTGCCCCAAAACCTCATGTTTATCCTGGCAATTGCAAATCCTCCTGCATGCGTCTTTGGACCATATTTTTGAATTCCCATAATAGTCTCAACAAGGTCTTGTTTTGTCTCCTCAGCTAATTCCAATTTCGCAATCTTTCCTTCCTTTAAGGCTATATTTCTTACCACCACTTCATGGGGTAAAAACCATTTTCAATAAATTCAGAAACAAGTCACAATGTCTGTCACCTTCAAAGTACTGAAATTCCTCTAAACACATATCGCACTCAAAAGGAACTCTGAATCTGTAGTATCGTTGCCCGTGTCATTGATATCTAGGGATCTATGATAGGCACACAAAAGAATATAAAAGTAATAAATGAATTCAAAAATGACTATTTACATGAAATAAAAATTTATAAAGAATGTCAAAGGTCAAAAGAATCAGAATGAAAGAATATTTACTCGGATAAATAATAAAAGTATGTTTTTTTGAAAATAAAAATGTCTGAACATGAGCCCACATCTCAAAAGAAATCTCATCACTCCTAGGCTTTAGAGCAACAAGAGTGTTCTGAATATTACTCCGTAAAATTCCTAAAGATTACAAGAAGTTCTTCTAGAGTCCAATTGTTTAAAGAACTTCCCGGTTCGTAAGGGCGAATGCCCTCAAGGTTTCTTTGTTCAGTCCCTTCCTCATGTATGACATTGATGGGATTATTTTCATTTCCAAACACCCCTTTCTCCGGGTAAGCTATCCCTCTTGACATAAAAGTCAGGGATATGTAAGGGAACGTCACTTAGCCGTGACCCTCTTCTCTCTCTCTCTCTCTCTCTCTTTCTTTCTTTTTTTAATAACTTTAACTAATTATGGTCTTTTTATAATTTAAATGCATATAATGCATGTGATGTAATACAAATGCAGGAATGTAAAAAGGTATCGATCTCGACTTAATTTCATTTAGAAAACTTTATTTAGAAAAAGAATATCTTTACATATGAATGGATTACAAATACGCCTTCGTCCCATGGCCCAAAGTTTTAACTCAACAAAGCTAACTCTTGACAATGATCTGACTGTGCTCAATATATCAGCTTGTACCTTCATGGTCCATAAATGATCTACTACCATCCCAAATTTGAGCTATGGCTTCACCATAAGATAATCCCTACATCTATGGACACTTCTTCCAATGTCTGTGAAGTTGTTCTGATTATCTTGAAAGAAAGATCGGCAAACAAGTGGACATTCCTGCTTAACATGCTACCTTAAAATGATATCCAACACCTTTAGGGTTTCTTGAGAACTTTCAGATTCCTGTCCATGCAAAGCATTTTGAAATGCTTAGATGGGTATCTTCTCAGTATAGTTAATCTCTACTTTAAAGGTCTTTTAAATGATATGGACTTCTTTAATCTCATTCTTTTGCGTCCATTTTGACAGATCATCAGGGCTTGCATTTCTATTATCTCTGATAAGTGCAACATAGTGAACTCATGCTTGTTGTTTGGTTCTATAATAAATAAGCCTTTTACCATCATAGGCACAATTCTTTCCATCCAACTCACCTTTGTAGGTCCATGCATTCTATCAATCACTTTTCTTCCAACACTCTTACCATCGACCATCTTTTGCACTGCAGCACGCCTTGCCATAGAGTGTCGAACAATCTTCTTCGTATCTAATTCTGCTTTGATTGGAAACAACATTAAGACACACTAGTGGCGGAAGAGGCAGGAATTCCAAGACTGCCCCTTTTCCCTCCTGCTCTTTCCATTTTAGCTCACTCCCTCTCCCTATGACATTCATCAACTTCCTCACAAAAGTTGGAATACAGTTAGCCGTTGAGTAAACTTTATCAACTTGAGTCATAGGACAACGCCACAAAATTGAATATTCCTGCACCACGGGTACCATATAGGCTTTTCCAAATGTAAAGCAACTGTATACAAGATTCCAATGCTGAGTGATGGCCCGAAACCAATTCTCGTCTATTCCCAAGTCAAGCAAGTACTGCAGGTCCCCATGGTTGTTGCAGAACAACTGCTTGGCTTTGCTACCCCATTGATCCCATATTTCCTTTAACTCATGCTGATTATCCTATGTGATACGAATGTAGTCTGACAGCTCTGACACATATCGCATGGCTAGACTATTTTTCTTTACTAACTGAGTTTGCTCTGACCATATATGGACGTTAGCGTTGTCTTCCACTCTATCAAGAAGTCCGTTCTCCATAATAAAACTCTCTAACTTAGAAACTGACCGAAAATCGATACCTTTTAAATGCGAAATGATATGCAACAAAAGAAATGAGATATTTAGTATCACATGATAACAATAAACTCAAAGATAACCTGCAAGGGTAATAATTACGGTATAATTCTATCTAGGTTGAGCTCTTACGGTCCTTCTATATGTGGTTTAGTTCTAAAGTTGAGGTACCTGAACCAGCAGATTCCTTGATCCTCACCCATTATAGGCTCATTTGAATCGAGTTCAGTTTAGGGGGACATATTTCCCTATGGCTACACGGAGATGAAAATCTCACGAAACCATAGGTACGGATGTATCCTGAAAGAGATCCACTATCCTGCACAGAGACGAAAACCTCACGAAGGCGTAGCTTCTCACTCCCACTTAAGGGTGTGACCACAACGGTCATGCAAATGCAATGCGTATTAGAATATAGCAACACATGCAATAACACAAACACATGTAATGCAAAGAAGATTAAATTTTAAAATTTTTAATTTTAGACATTAAGACAAGAGATAATCAATTACACGGCTTAACTCTCTTATTAATCCCCAGCGAACTCGCCAAGCTGTCGAAACCATTTTCAAATCGAGTTTTGGAAAATGGGAATCGATTTTAAAAACGGGAGTCGCCACCATATTTTTAGGTATGATTGGATCACCTTTAAAACATTTCGTTTTAGAGTCATTAGTTTTGGTCCATGAAATAAAAGAATGGGTTCGGGAGTCGGTTACGTACGAGGAAGGATTAGCACCCTCGTAACGCCCAAAAATTGGTACCTAATTGATTATCAAATGTCTTTAATGTCGGAAATTTGAGTTTACTTGTATCAAAGTATTGACACTAAGTTAGCCTTTTTAGAAATCCCCATCTCGAAACGACAAAATGCTACATCCAGTAAGTTAGGACATATCACTTTGCAGTTCCAAGACAGTCGCTTACGTTTTGAAAACCTTTAAAAACTTAGAAGGGTACTTTGACTATTCGAACTTAACGAGAAAAGTCGCAACCCAATAAGTTAGGGCACTACTTTTTCGAAATTTCCAAACACCAAGCATTGCCTTTATATGTTTTTTTTTTGAAAATTTTGGAGCCTTGTCTTTTAAAGATGATGCATAGGGAATTGTATTGCATTATAAATCATACATAGTAACATATTATTGTAGTTGGTAAATAAACGTGCATTTAAACAAAATGATGGCAATGGTATAAAGAACGTGCCTTAGATTCATACATATAAAATAGCAAATATTAATAATATGCATACAAAGATATATAATATGTATTGAGAACGAATAAACGTGATATATAAACATATGAAATAATATTTAAATGATGCGTGATATAAAATCAAACATAAATAATGCATAAATAGAATAAATGTAGTGTCAATATGCATATAATTATAAAATAACACATACATGATACATATAATACCAAACGTATAGAAGAACTAAAAAAATGATTGATTGCTAACAAAAATATACATACAATTAAAAACAAGACATTTCATATCAAAAGTGTTTAATATATAATATAATAACATGGTAGCAAGAATAAAAGAATAATAATTATATAACAATATATCGGTTTGAAAGTATGTAAGAGATTTCATAATATAACAATATTAGTTTAAAATGAAATAATATATGTATAGTAAATAAAAAAATGAAATGTGTATATAATGTAAGTTAAAAATATGATTTAACAATAATAATTTACATTTTTAAAATAATATATATAATATAAACATAAATAATATAATTTGCGGTACGCGATATACATAACATGTATATGAAAAGAAAATAAATAATATAAAAATAAAACATAATAAAGATTATATAATAAAATGTAATATAAACATATAAGAAAAATAATGGATATAATATAAAGTAACATATAAAGCAACACATATATATAAGTAATTAATAAATATAGCATACGTGAAAATATAATAATAAATAAAAGAGATTTAAATAAAAATTTAAGGAAAATAATATATATAATAAGTAATAATATATAATTAAAAAGAATACTTATAATAAAACAATTTTATAATATATAATATAAAAGTAAAATTAAAATAAACAAATAATGTATATATATAGAATAATATCATAAGTATAGGACTAAATTTAAAGCTTAACAAAATTATGGGGCAAATTTTGAAAGGAATAAAACTGAATTAAGGACCTATTTAAAACGCGTGAAATTAAAAGGACACACCGGGCAAATTTCCCTATTCCCAAAACGGCGACGTTTCCCAAAATGAGATTTAACAACTGTCAGGACCAAATTAAAACTAAAATAAAATAGCAGGGCCGAATCATAAAATAAGGTTTTAATTGTAAACGCAAAAAGGAGCGGAATGACTAATTGAGCAATTAACCCAGTTATAAAAACGCGCGGATCCTCCCCGGGTAATCGGGTCAACACGCGGATCCTGAGGGTCTAAAACGCTGTCGTTTTGACAAGGCTATTTAAGCCAAATCTTCAGCTTTAAAATCATTTAGAAACCCAGTTTCTAAAAAAAACAAAGAAAAATCCTCTGAAGAGGATCCCTGGTCCTCTGAGCTCTGGCGTTTAGCCGATCAGCTCTGGTCATCGAACCTCCACGCTAAGATCCACGCGCCGCCACCGACTCTGCCACACACGATGGTTGGAACTTGAAAAGTTTCGCTTTTCAAGGTGATTCTCCAGGTATACTCTCTCTATCTATTTAATATATTATATGCATAAACTCATGATCAAGAGAATGAAACGTAAATAAAAATATGTCACCTTTGTCTTCTGTAAAAGATCACTGGTATATTATTGCAAAAAAACTCTGTGTACAATATTTTTGGTCTCTACCTCGTGTCCATTTTTACAGATTAAAAAGAAGGCTTTATAGCCTCTACTACTACAAGTTTTGGAAAGAAATCTTCGATTTCTTTCCGTATTTGCTTCGCATGTCTGCTGTGATTTTCTTTCCTTTTCTTGTAGGTACTTGCGAAAAATCCATCAATGGCAAAGGCCTGACGATGGTCCACTGGTGGCGTTGATCTCGACGTGACTTGGGCCTGGAATCATGACCTCGACGGGGTAGCTGGGACAGCAGGAGCTGAAGAGTCATGAGGCTTGGCTTCTGGAACCTTTTGTTTGCGGCGCAAGGAGAAAGGCAGAAACCCTAGGGTTTCATGCCTTGGTGTAACAAGCTGGGTCACTTGGGCCCGTTTTGTCCTAGGTCCACTTGGGTCTGTTGTAATGGGTCTTAGTTTTAGTGTATCTGGGTAGGATGTAATAGTGGGCCTGCTGGTTATTGTAACTGGGTAAGGTCTCTTGTATTTGGGCCTGCCGTTTAGGCTTTTGTATTTGGGTAAAGGACTGTTAAGAGACTTTATATTTTGAAATTTTGGATTATGCCTTGGCTTCCAATGGGCCGGGAAAAATTGAGGTATTACAACCCATACAGTAATACTTATAATGCAGGTTGGAGGAACCACCCAAATTTCTCCTGGGGTGGTCAAGGGAATCAAAAGCCACAAAATCCTCAGGGTTTTCAATAGCCACCTTATCAACAAGAGAAGAAACCAAACCTTGAGGAGATACTCCCAAAATTCATATCAGTGTCAGAAATCTGTTTTCAAAATACCGAGACAGCACTTAAAAATCAACAAGCATCGATCCAAGGACTCGAGACTCAGATAGGTCAGCTTTCCAAACTAATCTCTGAACGACCACAAGGTAGCTTACCAAGTAACATTGAACCCAACCCAAGGGAACAACTCAACGCAATTAATATCCAAAATGACGAAGGAGTCATTGAGCCTGAACCAGAATCGAGGCAAGAAACTGTGGTAAGTAAAGGGAGAGCTAAGGTAGATCAAAATACAAACAAACCAGTGATTGTCGAATATAAACCTCGTGTGCCATACCCTAACGGGATAAGGAAAGACCGCTCAGAAGAACAATTCGGTAAATTCCTTAAACTTTTGAAAAAATTACATATTAACTTACCGTTTATTGAAACTTTGTTTCATATGCCAAATGCAATGAAATTTTTAAGAGAGCTTTTAGAAATAAGCGGAAGTTGGACGAAGCGTCACATGTAGAGCTAAATGCAGTCTGCTCAGCTATTCTAAAGAATAAGCTACCCCACAAATTGAAAGATCCAGGGAGTTTTACAATTCCTTGCTTAATTGGTAGTTTAGGTATACGTCATGCATTAGATGATTTAGGGGCTAGTATTAACGTCATGCCTTACAAAATGTTTAAGCAACTAGGTCTTGGGAAACCTAAACAAACTAGGATAAGCATTCAATTGACAGATAAAACTATAATATTCCCTAGGGGTATTATTGAAGATGTACTCGTGAAAGTAAATAAGTTCATATTTCCCGTTGATTTCGTTGTTCTAGACATAGAAGAGGATAATAACACCCCTTTGATTTTAGGGAGGCCCTTTTTAGCAACTGCTAAAACAATTATTGATGTTGGCACAGGTGAGCTTACACTTCGTGTGGGAGACAAAACGATCACCCTTCAAGCTCGTAATTCTGGCATCACATCGAGCATTGAAGGTAACAGTCCATACCAATCTACTAAAACTGACAATATGACTTTGCAGAAATTAAGCTTCAAAGAAGTTCACGAGCCATGTTCCAAAAATGATAGAGGACACATTCATGAAGAACGAAGCTACGGATAAAGGAGCTAGACGAATGGCGAGAACACAAACCGAGAACACATGATAAACCGAAACTACGCCAAAACAAGCCCAATACCTCTCCTAATCAACTTAAGGTTGGGGATAAAGTCTTACTAGATGCCGCAGAACCTCACATTGTCACTACCACACCGAATGAGGAAATCCCTCTTATGGTACTCAGTATTTTTTCATTCAGTATGGTGGAGGTGAGTCACCCCAAGTTCGGCACTTTTAAGGTAAACAACACCTGATTAAATCTCTATCTTGATGAGATTGACAGCAGGAATGAGGAGTATAAACTCCTCGAACCACTTTGACCATTCACTAGAGAGGTAAGTCGAGCTTAGACTATAAATAAGCGCTTCTCGGGAGGCAACCCAAGCACTAACATATTTTGATTTCTTTATTTTTTATTTTTAACACTTTAAATAATTAGATTTATCTTTGAATTGCAAAGTTTTTCAGCACACACGGCCAGGCAGTGCCTAAGACCGTGGCCAAGTAGAGGAAGAAACACGGCAGTGCGATACGGCCATGTGGAAGCAGGACATGATTTCCCCAAAACAGGGATGTGATAAATCCCCACGACCGTGCGACATGACCGTGGGTGAGCTTGATAGGAGAACACGTGCGTGGGAATGGAAAAACACGGGTGTACCAGGGGCAAGGCTTGATTCTGTTTCTTTGACACGGGCATGAGACACGCCTGTGCCGATAAGCCGTGGACAACAATACACGGGCGTGGTACCCTAACACATGGGAGTGGGAGAAGCGAACAAGGCTAGGCACAGCCGTGCGGTATGGCCGTGTGCCACACACGCCCTAGACACACGAGCCTGGGATAGTAGCCGGGTACGACCTAAATTGCAAAATTCAAAAAACACGGGCTCACTTTCAGAGTACACGGGCGTGGCCCTAGGCCGTGTGCACCTCCCTTATATGAGCAAATCACTTCTCATTTTCTTCTTCCTTTTAAAACCCTAGCCGAAATCACCCCTTCCCCACTCCCTAATCCCTATTCTGGCCACCATTACCCAGATTCTCACTTCCCCAACCCTCAAACCACCCTAAAATCCACTCCCCTTGAATTAATCTTCACTTTCCCCTCTATTTCCCCTTCATTTTTCCTCTACACGGCTGTATACCCACGCCACACGCCCGTGCTCGCCACCAACACTCCCGTACGCCACCCTACAGCAGGTTTTGGTTCCTTTTCTCAACCTGAATACTTTAGGAATTTGCTTTAGTATTTTCTATATTTGAATTGTTTAAACTACTAAATAGCATATGCTAGTTTTAGGATTCTTGCTTAACTGATGATACATCTTTGATTCCAGTAAATGCTTCTAAATAATCATAAAAAATTTTCACCTCTCGCTTGATATAGTTAAAAGTTAACACATCTTGGACCTACTATATCAATGCTCATACATTTTCAGGTACATTATGTCATCATCGAAAGGCAAGAAGGCCATGGTCCCATCTTCAAAGAGACGTAGGGGATGGGTTCTTCCTCGGTACCTGCTATAGCCGAAGTTCGGCACCCATTCCTTAAGTTTCCGCAAGCTTCGCAGGAGGAGCTATTTCAGATACTACGCGCGTGACCCCTCACTATAGGTCGCTGCATCGACTGGGCTACCTTAGAGCAAGTCCAACTAGCTGATGCCATCCGCGCCCTCCTGACCACAGATCCATGGGAACGGTTCTTCGATATCACCTAACCCACTTATTTAGAGCTAACTTTCGAATTATGCTCTACTTTTCATTTACAGGTGGTGATGACGAACAATGATGACCCCAGCACCATTCACTTCTGATTAGGCAATCTAGTTTACACCGATGAGTTTATGGAGGAGGAGGACATGAATGCACTACCACGCAATATCCGCATTTCTCCCTCATTGTGCTGGAAAGCTTTGGAACCACTCTCTTCCACCTACGACCCCGGCCCCTCGAAGGCCTCAGCTCTCGCCCCTTCCCTATGCTATCTCCATGCCATATTGGCACACACCTTGACTGGAAGGAGAGAGAGCATCGGCATTGTCAACACCCACGATGCCTACTATTTATGGTGCATGGCGAATGCACACGTGACTGACTTGGCATACTTCATCGCTTTCGCCATTCGCCATCAGACCGAGCAGCATCGAAAGGGAGTAATCTCTATCAGCCCCTATGTGACGCGGCTTGCCAGACACTTCGGCCTCCTCAACACCGTGGCCTAGTCATCAGTGCTTACACTGATAGGTTAGATGTCCCCACAGGGCATCACGACTATGTTACACAGGACGATGATTGAGCGCCGCCGTGGGACCGATCCTCCTCAATACCGTCTCACTCATGCCATTGATGAGGAGGATCTAGAGGACATTCCTGATGATGTCCCCCCACAGCACGAGGAGCCTTCTACCATGCCACCTAGGGAGCAACCAGTTCATGCTGCTGCTTTATTGGCACACCTTTCCGACTGACTCGCTCACTTCGAGCAGTACTGCACTACACAGTTCGAGATGATTCACGAGCGAGATCGGTGACGTGATAGACCGATGGACGACATGCAGGCCATGATATAGCAGCTGTGCCAGTACTTTCACATCGCCACTCCAGGGCCACCACCTGAGGGCCCCACTGACGAGGATCATTGAATCCTCTTATCTTTTTATCGTTTTATTTTTATTTTTATTTTCATTTCAATTTTATTATTTTGTTTTGAAAGACATATCTATATTAGTAAATTTTACTTTCTTCATTTTTCTGGTATCTCTAACAAGTAATCCCACTACACTCTCTTCCACACTAACTCTTAATAAGCTCTTCATGATTCTACAGACTTCCCAGCAAAGCTGCTAGGAATATTTTACGGAATGAGGAAACAAATGGGAAACAATACCTCATGAGTGCCATGTTCAACGACCCAATTTCTTCATCTAGCCAAGAACAGTGGTAGCTACCACTTTCCCCAACCACTCTAGCCTCAGAATCAAGCTCCACATTTATATAACAGCGAGTTTCACCTCCTTCCCTCTTATGATTTTTTTTATTTTGAATAATCTATCTTTGTACATTGAGGGCAATGTACATCTTAAGTGTAGGGGGTGAACATGAACATGATGCCTAACTTTTTTTCATTATTCTCAAATCCCTGAATTTGATCTTGTGCTTAAGTGATTTTCTCATAATATTGATTGAATGAATTCTGATTGATCTATACTTATTGTTGATATGTCATGAATTAGACCATGGGAATTATGCATGATTATTTGATTATAGGACATTAGAGAATCGAGCATGATAAGTTGATATTTTGAGAACTAAAATTTTTAGACTATTTTCCTAAATTGAGGTATTATCTTGAAATCTTAAGTACACAGGAATAACATCACAAACCCAAATTTTTGGTGAGATTTTTGAGCCTTTTGAGCATATAACTTTATTTCTTGCTTATTTGTTTTGTGGTTTGAGTGTGTCAACATTGAACTGTTATTCTAGAACTTGCTTCGATTATACACGTCGAGATCACACGTATGATTTGATGCACTGAAATGATAAAGGCACTTAGGATTTAACCCACTTACTCCATAAAAAGCCTTCCCACATAATTAAACCATTAGTAAACCCCCTTGAGCCTACTAACCCTTTTTATTAATTAACCCTCATCATTAACCCATTAACCCATTATTGTTGAAATCCTCTTACTTAATTTACCCTTTTTTATCGGGATATTTTTAATATTGTTACCTCACTATGTTCACCATTTTTTGTTACTGAATCAGGAAGTATGGTTTCTATATTGTATTGACTTGATTTGTTCTTTAAAAAAAAGAAGAGAGAGCTCATGTAATATAGTTCTAGATATTTATTTGTGATTCAGTAATTAAGTTTTTGATAGTGAGGTAATATATTAAAATTATCTTGTATCTAACCTTTGTCTCTTCAGCTTGTATTCATACCCGTAACCTAAACCTCGTTACAATCATGCAAAGACCTTTTGATTAGTGTATCATATCATTTACAAGTGGTGGAGATTTGATTTTCATGCAAGCCTATGGTAATAACTTCTCATGTTAGACAATCGTGTGCTTAATCTTGAACCTTAAACATTTTGAGTGATTTGAGTGAATCTTTAGTGAGAATGTCATCTCTTGTATATTTAGGACTAAAGTTAATTACTTAGAGGAAGGAGATTACCTATGATTTTATTATCAAAATATTCGATTTAGATTGTTTGAGGCTTTTAATGCCCCTATAGTTGAATTCTCACTGTATGATTTTCTGTGGGATAACTTGTAACATTATCAGTAATGATTATGTGATTGAAATGAATGAATTCTAGCAGTAGATGAGAGTTTTGCTTGAGGACAAGCAAATGCTTAAGTGTGGGGGTATTTGATAAACGCCAAATTATATGTGACAGCCCTAAATTGACCCTAGTCGGGAAGTGGTTTCGGGACCACAAAACCGAGTTAAGAAAATAATTAAAAGTTATATTCTGTGTTTATGAAGTGAGTAAATGCATGTGTGAAAGTTTCATGCATTAATTTGATCATCTTTATGTGAATCTTTTTTTATATGGACTTATATGAAACTTTGTTGGAAAGTGAGAGGCTAATTTACAATGGTCTAATAGTACATGCATTGAAAGGAGTGGTTTTGCATGTCAATTTACCCAAGCTAAATATGGTGGCCGGCCATGTTATGTAGTAAATAATATTATAACTATTTTATGCTAATAGTTTATGTTACAAAATGAAATAATGAATAAGGTTAATAAAATACAAGTTAGTGGGAGGAAAAACCAAAGTTAGCCTATGTTTTCTCCTCCATTGCCGTAGCTAGAGAAAGAAGAGGAAGAAAAGCCTTTGGGGAAGAAAATTCGGCTAAGGTGGATACCTAAAGTAAGGTAAGTTCAATGTCATTCTTGGAAAAACTTATGCACCATTTGGATGATTAGTCTAACTTCTACCTATTTTATGGTTTGAAGATAGGTTTTGTATGAGTTAAGTTTCGGTTAAGGTGGATTGATTAATTGGGTTTTATAAGGAAATTATGCCATAGCCGAATGTGTCTTGAAGAAGATGTCATATGTGCTTATTATAAGTATATGTATGTTCGGCTAATGAGTTTGAATTGAAGTTTCGATAGGTTGTGGGTTGAGTGGCCGAGTGAACTATAGGCTTTGCAAGGATGGAATTTACTTATAAGTTGTGTGTGTATGGCTTTATTTGCTAATGACATTTAAGAGTTTAAATCTTGAATAATGTTATGCATAGGTTTCGGCCATGAATCCTTGTGTTATAACACTTGCTTAATAATGAAAGAACATGAGCTTAAAGCTTGAGTAACACTCGGCTTTAGTGTAAGTTAAAATTTGTTAGAAAATAATTTTCAAGTTAGTAGATTATGTGTTAAGAGAGGGATTTAGAATATATATATATATAGCTGAATGTGATATGTGTGAATTATATATTAAATCAAGGCTTGGTAAGCTAGCTATTAAGGTGAAATGCTAATGTTAGTATTTGATTTGGTAATAATCTGTTTGGGGACAGCAGCAGTAAGGTGATTTTGGAAAATCGCCATAAATTGTAGGAGTTGAATTAGAAGCTGAGTGAATTATGTCATTAAAGCTTGAAGAGTCTATTTTCTTACAAAGGAAACTATAAAAACAAAAGAGTTACCGATCTTGAGATATTTGAAGTATTGTGGGGCTGAGTCAAAATGACTGCTGGATTCCCTGTTCTGTTTTTAGAAAATCATTATAAATTGTACAAAAATGATTATAAGATGAAATTTATATGCTTAGACTCCTTAATGAGTCTAGTTTCAAATGAGATCAAATACAACACATTTGGAATTCTGTAAAGTGAGAAATTGGATTCGTAGTGAAGAGTGGTCAGAATAGTCAACTAGTGAAATAGGGGAAACTTTAAGAAAAATCTGGTATTGATTGGCCAAGCCTAAAATTCTGAAAATTTTATGGATGGAAGATATACGAGTCTATATTCAGGGAAAATTAACGGCAAGTGATTTGGAGTTTAGTAGCTCCAGTTATAAGTAATTTAGTAACTACTGCTCAGGAAAACAGCTCGTAGTGAATATGTGATTTTGTTGTAAACATTAATGGAAGTTTGCCGATGAATTATTTATTGATCATTATAAAGCTACTATAAGCTATGTGTGTGAAAGTCGGATCAATATATATATTATTCTGAAAATAATACTTGAATAGTCGATTAATGACTATTTTAAATTTTGTTGAACTTAAGCTCAAGAGCAAAGGGGAACTAGATCCGATAAAGGGAAGGAAAAAGTAATTGAATAGCCGTTGAAGTCGTTCGACGACATTTGAGGTAAGTCTTCGAGTAATGACCCTACTTGAATTATATTGAAATGATTAGTCATATTATGACGGATAGTCGAATGTGCATAGAGACTATGTTATAAAGCCAATTGAAATTATGCTCTTTGTGTGTGGCTATTGAGCCGAAATTTGAAAGGTTTAATAAATGTTTTGTGTTTGAGCCTTAGTAACGAAGAAATGATATGGATGTGTTATGATTATTGATATATGTGTGCATGAGCATTGGGATATATCCGGGCTAAGACCCGAAGGCAATTATGCGAGTTGATATATCCGGGCTATGACCCGAAGGCAATTATGCGAGTTGATATATCCGGGCTATGACCCGAAGGCAATTATGCGAGTTGATATATCCGGGCTATGACCCGAAGGCAATTATGCGAGTTGATATATCCGGGCTATGACCCGAAGGCAATTATGCGAGATGATATATCCGGGCTAAGACCCGAAGGCAATTATGCGAGATGATATGTCCGGGCTAAGACCCGAAGGCAATTATGCGAGTTGATATGTCCGGGCTAAGACCCGAAGGCAAATGTGTTTGCGGCTGCATTCGGTTAAATACCGAAGAAACTTGGGTTTGAATGTGAGCGTTTTGTGCTGTAACTAATTTAATAATTATGCTTGACCAACCCGAATGATAAGGTATGTTTGCATGTGCATTGGAAAGTCGGTTTGTTTTAAATGGTATTCGTGCGATCGGCTAACGAATTTTCGGCTTTTATAAAGGTTGATACCTTGTGTATCTATGTGGGTGAAGTGTGAAGTAAGTATGAGTATGAGAATGTGTGTTAATAAAGTGATTTAGTTAACTATGTGAATGTAATACTGTAGTCAAAGCCGATTTCATTACTTGAGACTTACTAAGCTTTAAATGCTTACCCGGTTGCTTTGGCTCTCTGTTTTATAGATTTTGTTCGTTAGCTATCGGATTCGGGATCAGCGAAGTCGAAGTCATCTACACTATCAAGCTCTTTTGGTATTCTTTTAGTTGAACTCTGGATATGGCATGTATAGGACTACCCCTGTTGTTTAAGTTCTTTTGTGTTGTATGTGTGTAAAGCCATGCGAAAATGGCTTGTAAAAGTGGAGTATGGCATTAGACCATTTGTGTGTATGTATGTATATATATGATTTCATGATGTGACTATGGTTTGAAATGGAAGTGTTGGGCTAATGATCAGCCATTGGAATGGCTAAATATGATCACATGTGGACCTATGTAGGGCAAAATCCTAGTTGGTCCATGGTAACCACAAAATAGGTAAAGTTTATCTTGAAAACAGATTTTGACAGCAACAGTGGTGTGGAATTGAAAAATCACATAAATTCGTAGGAGTGGAATTAAATAGTGAATAAATTATGTAATCGAACCTTGATGAATCTACTTTTATATGGAAGTAACGAAGCAATTATAGGAACAGTACAGAAAGAGATATTCGGGTTCTTGTGGAACAGGGCCAGAACAGTTTCTGGATTCACTGTTCCGCCTTTGGAAATTCACTATAAATTGACCAGGGATAATTAGGGGTCATACCATATATGTATGGATTCCTCTCTGAGTCTAGTTTCCATAGAAACAAACGGCATTAGTATTGAAGCCCTGTGCAGAGAGATATCCCAGTCGTAATGGGAAAAGGTCAGTGTAGTCGACCCCTGTAACATGAGAGACTTTGACTAATAAACTGTACTAATGGGCCCGACCAAAAATTCTAGAAAAAAATATATAGGTGGGGACATGAGTCTAGTTTCAGGGAAAAATCACAAAACTGATTTTCGAGTTGTGAAACTCAAGATATGATTTTTGAAGCGACTAGTACTCAGACTGGACAGTGTCTGGAAAAATTTTTAAAAGTCTGTCAACACCTCGTATTCGACTCCGGTGACGGTCTCGGGTTTGGGGTGTTACAATTGATTGGTATCAGAGCTACGGTTTAGTCGATTCTAGGACTACCGTAATGTGTTGGGGTCTAGCTATACATGCCATTTTATGTGATTAATTGATAGTGTGGTGATTTCTGACATTTGCAAATGTGTTTATTTATAGTAATGGATCCCGATCCCAACCGAGCGGTAGCTGATGATCTCGAGAGTGTAGCGCCTGCTCCCGCACAAGGGACAGCGCCGGTGGACTCTCAACCTAATGCGAGTAACCCGAACGATGAAGCTAGACAAGCTTTCTATAACGTGATGAATGATTGGTTCAACCAATACATTCGAACTAATACGGCTGTTCCACAACCTCCATTCCCGACAAACACCACCCCCGCACCTACAATACCTCCGGTAACTGACCAAATAAGGTCAAATAAGCCCCCAGTTGACCGAATCCGAAAACATGGGGCTACTGAATTTAAAGCTACGGATAGCGACGATGCCGAGCAAGCTGAATTCTGGTTGGACAACACTATCCGGGTACTAGATGAGCTATCTTGTACACCCGATGAATGCCTAAAGTGTGCTATCTCCTTGCTACGTGATTCTGCCTACTATTGGTGGAGTACTCTGACTTCTGTTGTGCCCCGGGAGCAAGTAACTTGGGAGTTTTTTCAAACTGAGTTTCGGAAAAAGTATATCAGTCAGAGATTTGTTGATCAAAAACGGAAGGAATTTCTCGAGCTTAAGCAAGGTTCTATGTCAGTTACTGATTACGAGCGAAAATTTGTTAGACTTAGTAGATACGCTCGGGAATGTGTTTCGTCCGAGGCTGTTATGTGTAAACGCTTCGAAGATGGGCTGAATGAAGATATAAAAATGTTCGTTGGCATTCTTGAGATACGAGAGTTCGTAGTACTTGTCGAGCGAGCTTGTAAAGCCGAAGAGCTTAGAAAGGAAAAACAAAAAGTTGATGTGGGAACCGGGGAGTTTCGTAAAAGATTCTCGGGAAAGTCTCATCAACAGGCATCGAAGAAATTTCGAGATGATGTGGGCCGGTCTAAAAGCACTTCGGGCCTTTTTAGACGAGATCGTGATCGACCCCCTGTGGGTACACGAGGCACTTCAGTCGCCAGTGTTGGGAATGAACGTCGAGGCCGAACGGAATGTCGACATTGCGGTAAATGGCATTTGGGGAGTTGTAGATTCCATGACCGCTCCTGTTACAAGTGTGGATCAGTGGACCACTTCATTAAAGATTGCCCGAGGCTGTCTGAACAGAATGTAAATCAGAGTGGGAGACCGGGTGCTACCACTGCTCGAGGTAGATCATCTAGAAATATGGGCAATGCTAGTGGTGGTCAGAGAGGATCTAGAGATGCTACGACCGGATCCGAGGCTCGTGCACCTGCTAGAGCATATGCTATACGTGCCCGCGAGGATGCTTCATCGCCTGATGTTATTACCGGTACTTTTACTCTCTTTGATACTAACGTAATTGCTTTGATTGACCCCGGTTCTACTCATTCTTACATATGTGAAACCTTAGCATCCAGTAAGACTTTACCTATTGAGTCTACTGAGTTTGTAATTCGGGTGTCAAATCCCTTGGGTCGTTACGTGCTTGTCGACAAAGTGTGTAAGAAATGTCCCCTAGCAATTCGAGGTTCCTGTTTTCCAGCAGACTTGATGCTTTTGCCGTTTGATGAATTTGACGTTATCCTTGGGTTGGATTGGTTGACCGTGCATGATGCGGTTGTGAATTGCAAAAGCAAGACTATTGATTTGAGGTGTGCAAATAACGAAGTAATCCGAGTTGAGTCTACGGATTTGGATGGGTTGCCCGCTGTAATATCCTCAATGTTGACCCAAAAATATGTGAGAAAAGGGTGCGAAGCATACCTTGCGTATGTACTGGATGACCAAGAACTAGAAAAGAAACCTGAATTTGTGCCAGTGGTTTGTGAATACCCGGATGTTTTTCCTGAAGAATTGCCGGGTTTACCACCTGTTCGGGAGATAGAGTTTGGTATTGAGCTTGTACCTGGGACTACGCCGATTTCGATAGCTCCGTATCGTATGGCACCAACTGAGTTAAAAGAGTTGAAAGCTCAGCTGCAAGAATTGACGGATAGAGGTTTCGCTCGGCCAAGTTTCTCACCTTGGGGTGCACCCGTATTGTTCGTGAAAAAGAAGGACGGAACCATGAGGTTGTGCATTGACTATCGTCAACTGAATAAAGTGACGATAAAGAATAAATACCCACTACCGCGTATCGATGATTTGTTTGATCAACTAAAGGGGGCCTCAGTGTTCTCAAAAATAGATTTGAGATCGGGTTATTATCAGTTGCGGATTCGAGATTCAGACGTACCCAAAACTGCTTTCAGAACGAGGTACGGTCACTACGAATTCTTAGTGATGCCGTTTGGGCTCACTAATGCCCCGGCAGTATTTATGGATTTGATGAATCGGATCTTCAGACCATATTTGGATCGGTTCGTAGTTGTGTTCATTGATGACATCTTGGTCTATTCAAGAGATGAGACCGAACATGCTGAGCACCTGAGACTAGTGTTGCAAATTTTACGGGATAGGCAGTTATATGCTAAGTTCAGTAAGTGTGAGTTCTGGTTAAGAGAGGTTAGCTTCTTGGGTCATGTGGTATCCGCGTCGGGTATTCGAGTTGACCCGAACAAAATTTCAGCCATACTTGACTGGAAACCTCCGAGAAATGTTACTGAAGTTCGGAGCTTTTTGGGGCTCGCCGGTTATTACCGACGATCTGTGAAAGGTTTCTCGATGATAGCCACACCAATGACGAAGCTACTTCAAAAGGATGTTAAGTTCGAGTGGACGGAGAAATGTCAGAAAAGTTTCGACCAACTGAAAACTCATTTGACTGAAGCTCCAATTTTGGTGCAACCCGAATCGGGTAAAGAGTTTGTCATCTATAGTGACGCATCCCTACTTGGGTTGGGTTGCGTATTGATGCAAGAAGGTCGAGTCGTGGCCTATGCGTCGAGACAATTGAAGCCACACGAGAGGAATTATCCGACCCATGACCTCGAACTAGCTGCCATCGTATTTGCTTTAAAGATATGGCGACATTATCTGTTTGGTGAGAAGTGCCATGTATTTTCGGACCACAAAAGTCTCAAATATTTGATGACTCAACGAGACTTGAATCTGCGACAAAGACGTTGGCTTGAGTTGTTGAAAGATTACGAGCTTGTCATTGATTACCACCCGGGAAAGGCTAACGTGGTTGCGGACGCCTTAAGCCGGAAGTCATTGTTTGCTTTGCGAGCGATGAACGTGCATTTGTCTGTTCTACCAGACAATGTGTTAGTAGCTGAATTAAAAGCTAAACCATTATTGACTCACCAAATTCGTGAAGCTCAGAAAGTCGATGATGAATTGGTTGCAAAACGGGCTGAGTGTTTTCCGAACGAGGGATCAGAGTTTCAAATTGACGACGATAATTGTTTGAGGTTCAGAAATCGGTTGTGTGTTCCAAGGAATTCGGAACTCATTTCGACGATTCTGAACGAAGCCCATTGTAGCCGAATGTCAATTCACCCGGGGAGTACGAAAATGTACAACGATTTGAAACGTCAATTTTGGTGGCATGGTATGAAACGGGACATCTCCGACTTTGTTTCGAGATGTTTAATATGTCAACAAGTGAAAGCGGAACATCAAGTGCCTTCAGGATTACTCCAGCCGATCATGATACCCGAGTGGAAATGGGATCGAGTCACAATGGACTTTGTGTCCGGACTGCCCTTGTCAGCAAGTAAGAAGGATGCGATATGGGTTGTTGTCGATAGACTAACTAAGTCGGCTCACTTTATCCCCGTGCGTACGGATTTTCATTAGATAAACTAGCTGAATTGTATGTTTCTCAGATTGTGAGATTACACGGGGTACCGATTTCTATTGTGTCGGATAGAGATCCGAGATTCACCTCGCGATTTTGGAAGAAATTGCAAGAAGCTTTGGGTACCAAGCTGCATTTTAGCACCGCTTTTCATCCACAAACAGATGGTCAATCCGAGCGGATAATTCAGATACTTGAGGATATGTTGAGATGTTGCATCCTCGAGTTCAGTAGTTCATGGGAACGGTATTTACCTTTGATTGAATTCGCTTACAACAATAGTTTTCAATCAAGTATTAAGATGGCACCTTACGAGGCTTTGTACGGTCGTAAATGCCGTACACCATTGTTTTGGACCGAGCTCGGTGAAAGCAAAATTTTCGGAGTTGATTTGATTAGAGATGCGGAACAGAAAGTAAAGGTAATCCGTGAAAGTCTGAAGATAGCCACGGATCGTCAGAAGTCGTACGCAGATTTGAAACGAAAAGACATCGAGTATCAGGTGGGAGACAAAGTGTTCCTTAAGGTTTCACCTTGGAAAAAGATACTCAGGTTCGGCCGTAAGGGCAAGTTGAGCCCAAGATTCATTGGGCCGTATGAAATATCCGAAAGAATTGGTCCAGTGGCATATAGATTGATTTTACCCCCTGAACTTGAAAGGATTCACAATGTTTTCCATGTTTCGATGCTTCGACGTTATAGATCCGATCCGTCACATGTGATTAATCCCTCGGAAGTTGAAATTCGATCTGACTTGAGTTATGAAGAAGAACCAATTCGCATCCTAGCTCGTGAAGTGAAAGAGTTGCGAAACAGAAGGGTTCCGTTAGTTAAGGTGTTATGGCTCAAACACGGGATCGAGGAAGCTACTTGGGAAACTGAGAGCTCGATGAAAGAACGATACCCAAACCTATTCACCGGTGAGCTTTTCGGGGACGAAAATTTCTTAAGTGGGGGAGAGTTGTGACAGCCCTAAATTGACCCTAGTCGGGAAGTGGTTTCGGGACCACAAAACCGAGTTAAGAAAATAATTAAAAGTTATATTCTGTGTTTATGAAGTGAGTAAATGCATGTGTGAAAGTTTCATGCATTAATTTGATCATCTTTATGTGAATCTTTTTTTATATGGACTTATATGAAACTTTGTTGGAAAGTGAGAGGCTAATTTACAATGGTCTAATAGTACATGCATTGAAAGGAGTGGTTTTGCATGTCAATTTACCCAAGCTAAATATGGTGGCCGGCCATGTTATGTAGTAAATAATATTATAACTATTTTATGCTAATAGTTTATGTTACAAAATGAAATAATGAATAAGGTTAATAAAATACAAGTTAGTGGGAGGAAAAACCAAAGTTAGCCTATGTTTTCTCCTCCATTGCCGTAGCTAGAGAAAGAAGAGGAAGAAAAGCCTTTGGGGAAGAAAATTCGGCTAAGGTGGATACCTAAAGTAAGGTAAGTTCAATGTCATTCTTGGAAAAACTTATGCACCATTTGGATGATTAGTCTAACTTCTACCTATTTTATGGTTTGAAGATAGGTTTTGTATGAGTTAAGTTTCGGTTAAGGTGGATTGATTAATTGGGTTTTATAAGGAAATTATGCCATAGCCGAATGTGTCTTGAAGAAGATGTCATATGTGCTTATTATAAGTATATGTATGTTCGGCTAATGAGTTTGAATTGAAGTTTCGATAGGTTGTGGGTTGAGTGGCCGAGTGAACTATAGGCTTTGCAAGGATGGAATTTACTTATAAGTTGTGTGTGTATGGCTTTATTTGCTAATGACATTTAAGAGTTTAAATCTTGAATAATGTTATGCATAGGTTTCGGCCATGAATCCTTGTGTTATAACACTTGCTTAATAATGAAAGAACATGAGCTTAAAGCTTGAGTAACACTCGGCTTTAGTGTAAGTTAAAATTTGTTAGAAAATAATTTTCAAGTTAGTAGATTATGTGTTAAGAGAGGGATTTAGAATATATATATATATAGCTGAATGTGATATGTGTGAATTATATATTAAATCAAGGCTTGGTAAGCTAGCTATTAAGGTGAAATGCTAATGTTAGTATTTGATTTGGTAATAATCTGTTTGGGGACAGCAGCAGTAAGGTGATTTTGGAAAATCGCCATAAATTGTAGGAGTTGAATTAGAAGCTGAGTGAATTATGTCATTAAAGCTTGAAGAGTCTATTTTCTTACAAAGGAAACTATAAAAACAAAAGAGTTACCGATCTTGAGATATTTGAAGTATTGTGGGGCTGAGTCAAAATGACTGCTGGATTCCCTGTTCTGTTTTTAGAAAATCATTATAAATTGTACAAAAATGATTATAAGATGAAATTTATATGCTTAGACTCCTTAATGAGTCTAGTTTCAAATGAGATCAAATACAACACATTTGGAATTCTGTAAAGTGAGAAATTGGATTCGTAGTGAAGAGTGGTCAGAATAGTCAACTAGTGAAATAGGGGAAACTTTAAGAAAAATCTGGTATGATTGGCCAAGCCTAAAATTCTGAAAATTTTATGGATGGAAGATATACGAGTCTATATTCAGGGAAAATTAACGGCAAGTGATTTGGAGTTTAGTAGCTCCAGTTATAAGTAATTTAGTAACTACTGCTCAGGAAAACAGCTCGTAGTGAATATGTGATTTTGTTGTAAACATTAATGGAAGTTTGCCGATGAATTATTTATTGATATTATAAAGCTACTATAAGCTATGTGTGTGAAAGTCGGATCAATATATATATTATTCTGAAAATAATACTTGAATAGTCGATTAATGACTATTTTAAATTTTGTTGAACTTAAGCTCAAGAGCAAAGGGGAACTAGATCCGATAAAGGGAAGGAAAAAGTAATTGAATAGCCGTTGAAGTCGTTCGACGACATTTGAGGTAAGTCTTCGAGTAATGACCCTACTTGAATTATATTGAAATGATTAGTCATATTATGACGGATAGTCGAATGTGCATAGAGACTATGTTATAAAGCCAATTGAAATTATGCTCTTTGTGTGTGGCTATTGAGCCGAAATTTGAAAGGTTTAATAAATGTTTTGTGTTTGAGCCTTAGTAACGAAGAAATGATATGGATGTGTTATGATTATTGATATATGTGTGCATGAGCATTGGGATATATCCGGTAAGACAAGGAATCATATAATCCGGCATGACCGAAGCAATTATGCGAGTTGATATATCCGGGCTATGACCCGAAGGCAATTATGCGAGTTGATATATCCGGGCTATGACCCGAAGGCAATATGCGAGTTGATATATCCGGGCTATGACCCGAAGGCAATTATGCGAGATGATATATCCGGGCTAAGACCCGAAGGCAATTATGCGAGATGATATGTCCGGGCTAAGACCCGAAGGCAATTATGCGAGTTGATATGTCCGGGCTAAGACCCGAAGGCAAATGTGTTTGCGGCTGCATTCGGTTAAATACCGAAGAAACTTGGGTTTGAATGTGAGCGTTTTGTGCTGTAACTAATTTAATAATTATGCTTGACCAACCGAATGATAAGGTATGTTTGCATGTGCATTGGAAAGTCGGTTTGTTTAAATGGTATTCGTGCGATCGGCTAACGAATTTTCGGCTTTTAAAGGTTGATACCTTTGTATCTATGTGGTGAAGTGTGAAGTAAGTATGAGTATGAAATGTTGTTATAAAGTGATTAGTTACTATGTGAATGTAATACTGTAGTCAAGCGTTTCATTACTGAGATTACTAGCTTTAATGTTACCCGGTTGCTTTGGCTCTCTGTTTTATAGATTTTGTTCGTTAGCTATCGGATTCGGGATCAGCGAAGTCGAAGTCATCTACACTATCAAGCTCTTTTGGTATTCTTTTAGTTGAACTCTGGATATGGCATGTATAGGGACTACCCCCTGTTGTTTAAGTTCTTTTGTGTTGTATGTGTGTAAAGCCATGCGAAAATGGCTTGTAAAAGTGGAGTATGGCATTAGACCATTTGTGTGTATGTATGTATATATATGATTTCATGATGTGACTATGGTTTGAAATGGAAGTGTTGGGCTAATGATCAGCCATTGGAATGGCTAAATATGATCACATGTGGACCTATGTAGGGCAAAATCCTAGTTGGTCCATGGTAACCACAAAATAGGTAAAGTTTATCTTGAAAACAGATTTTGACAGCAACAGTGGTGTGGAATTGAAAAATCACATAAATTCGTAGGAGTGGAATTAAATAGTGAATAAATTATGTAATCGAACCTTGATGAATCTACTTTATATGGAAGTAACGAAGCAATTATAGGAACAGTACAGAAAGAGATATTCGGGTTCTTGTGGAACAGGGCCAGAACAGTTTCTGGATTCACTGTTCCGCCTTTGGAAATTCACTATAAATTGACCAGGGATAATTAGGGGTCATACCATATATGTATGGATTCCTCTCTGAGTCTAGTTTCCATAGAAACAAACGGCATTAGTATTGAAGCCCTGTGCAGAGAGATATCCCAGTCGTAATGGGAAAAGGTCAGTGTAGTCGACCCCTGTAACATGAGAGACTTTGACTAATAAACTGTACTAATGGGCCCGACCAAAATTCTAGAAAAAAATATATAGGTGGGGACATGAGTCTAGTTTCAGGGAAAATCACAAAACTGATTTTCGAGTTGTGAACTCAAGATATGATTTTGACGACTAGTACTCAGACTGACAGTGGGAAAATCTTAAACGA